>NW_021319959.1:56477-68263 GCF_001605985.2 Dendrobium catenatum | reverse complement strand
ACAATCCACCTTGTGCCTGGCCAACTCCCACCACCAAACCCTATTCCAAACTGCCGGCCGCCACTTTGCCTTTCCCTTCCTCATCAATGGCATTACACCTGTCCTAAATTAACTCTACATTTTAGGTAACTCAAATAAGTGCAAATTCAAATATATTTGAATTTGAAATTATTACCTAAAATATAAATCCTATTTTAGGAAAGTTTCCAAATCACTTCCTATTTGAATTTTAAATTAAATTGGGATTAGATATTTCTTTCCAAATTTAATTCCTTAAATCAAGAAGGCATTAAATGCTTCCATAAACTCTCCCTTGCCCCCCATGCCACCGGCCCCCTTTCCCATCTACCTTCCTTTTTCTCCCAAGACCTTTAAGGAATGAATTGGGAGCTTACCTAATTTAGATCCTCTTAAATTTGGAAAGTTTTTAAACTCCAAATTCAAATTTATTTGAATTTGAATCCATTCCTAAATTAAGACGGATTCAATTTGGAAACTTTCCTATTATCCCAAATCTAAATTTAATTAGAGATTTCCCTTTAAATCTCTTTCCAAATTTAATCATCTATGATTGAAAAGAATTCAAATTCGAATTAATCCCCTAAGCCTTCTTAGCCTTAGCCTCCTCCCCCAAACCTTCATCTTCATGGTTTACCTCTATTTCCTGAAGCTGTGATGTGCTGTCCTGAACTCTGGACTAGACCTGTCAATATTGGACCCGACCCGAAAACCTGATCCGAATCCGACCCGAAAATTTCAGGTTCGGGTCAACCCGAACCCGAACCGGGTCGGGTTCGGGTTAGAGATTTCGACCCGTTTGTAAAACCGGGTCGGGTTCGGGTTGACCCGGAAACCCGAAATCGACCTGGTTTGACCCGTTTTTAATTAATTTTGGAGGATTTTAATGAATTTTTATGAAATAAGTAAATAATATTTCAAAAAATTATAAATATTATTGCCCAAATTAAATTAATCTTGATTTATTTTAAATTAATTGAAGTAAATCTACCCTTAATTTGATTTAAATTTAAATAAAATGAATTAAATAAAAAAATTTAATTAAATATACCCGAAGCGGGTCGGGTCGGGTTGACCCGGACCCGAAGCGGGTCGGGTTCGGGTTCGGAAAACCGACCCGTTTGCAAAAACGGGTCGGGTCGGGTCGGGTTGAACAGTGCCGGGTCAATTTCGGGTTGGACCCGAACCCGACCCATGACCCGTTTTTGACAGGTCTAGATGGGATGTTGTTCGGCTTGTCAAGGATTTAAAAAAACAGAAGTGCGAGAACCCAAAAAACAGCAGGTCGGGTCGGCGTCTTTTCTTCATGCTACGTGGCGCTAATACATTGGTGGCCGAACATAGAGGAACGTACGTTCACCGGACCAAATAAATGTTCCACTAAGATGAACTTAACAATACCAAAAATATTTTGATTACAATCTAAATGGGCCTAAATCAAAAACTCTAAATTATATTTGAAGACTTTAAAGTAATATTTGAGACATTAAACGGCCTTTAAATTTTATGAGATTATGAAGAAAAATGAGTATCTAGATGCTACAAATCTAATGAGTTTAAAATAAATCAATTTAAGTATTACAAAGGCAATATTAAGAGGTAGAAAAAATGTTCTATTATAAAATTGTTCATTATGGATTGTCTAATAAAATATTATAATTTAAGTTTAAAATGATCAGAATATCCCTTTCTATAGAAATTATTTGTTTTTGTTTTAATTGATGAATTGTTCTGTAAAATTATTTGTTTTTGTTTTAATTGATATAGTTCTTACTCAGCTTTGTAAGTTTTTTTGAACGTCTTTTTATTGTTTTAATCATTTTATGGCGAGTTCTCTGCTTGCTGAGGATCAAAACTTTGGTGAGGATTCTTCTTCTTCTGTATCGATTTTTAAAAAAAAAATTATAATTTTGTTGTGGCTGTTAAAACCGTTGTTAAACCGCCATGGCAGATCTTTGCAGTGGAGAGCAAATATGACGGTTTTCTAGCGGTTTTAGAACCGCTGCAAGAAGTTTAGTGGTAGTTATAACTGCCGGGAAAGCTTAAATTTAGTGCTACGAAAACTTTTTTTTATAGTGCTAGA
This sequence comes from Dendrobium catenatum, assembly GCF_001605985.2. NCBI lineage: Eukaryota > Viridiplantae > Streptophyta > Magnoliopsida > Asparagales > Orchidaceae > Dendrobium > Dendrobium catenatum. The sequence goes on along the minus strand of NW_021319959.1, from coordinate 66,162 downwards.
ACTATGCCTGTCAATTGATATCAACGATAATTTTATTTATAAAAGATTTATCAGAGATTTCCATACATTACACTCAAAATTATTACATTTACATATTTAACATATGAACTTTTCATTTGTATAGTATAACAATGTTAACTTCTGCCAACTGTTTTGATGAAATCATTGCCACAAAGTCGAAACGATATACCTCCAAAAAGTCACAATAGGTGTAGAGCGAAGGGTGAGGATATTGTGATGGGTCACCATCGAAGAACTAGGAAGGGCAAGGAATTTGCAACAATAGTAAAAGGTGAGTTAGTCAGGACAGGATCTCATCGAGAAACGTACTAGATGCATGTGCGCGGTCAAAAGATGATGAGACTGGCTACGTGTGAACAATAAGGAGTTCATTCACGGATGACGTGAGTATAACAGCGAAGGTGGTTAGGATAGTTAATGTTGTTATTACTCATATTTAGTTCTTTTTAATTCTTAATTATGGGTGTTAATTCGTGTAAGCAGGTCGAGTTGGGTTCGGGTCCAACCTGAGTTGACTCGGACATAAACGGATTGACCCAAACCCGACCCGGCTAGCTAAATGGGTCAGGATTTTCAATCCGACCCGACCCGCACAAGTTACTGGGTTAACTCGACCCGACCTGCAAAGCCAATTAGCCAACGGCATAAGAGGTGGCTTGTGAGGCTGACGATGACTAGATCAATGGTGAGGTGGAGCAGGTGGTGAGGCCGAGTGGCCGACAGTGACTTGTCGCGTACTTGACGAGGCGAAGACGCTGCACACGGATTACATTCCTACAAAAACTTCGCTTTTGTTTTTAAGCAAAAATACGACTGTATCAATCAAGTAACAAATGCTCTTAGCCATAGTCCATCCTCCTTGCTACTTGGTACAAGATCGAGATGATTATAGGGTTTGAAGAGCTTAATAAGGATCTTTAATTTATGTTACTGATTCAGATTTCATCGACCCACAGGCTAAATGCCTCAAGCATGATCCTTATACTTATTTTCCTATCCAAAAAGATTAATGATATGAAGGTAAAAAATCTTAATTTTAAATAGTTATTTGTGCAAACAATTAATCAAGAACTTGCACACAACAAGGGCTTGGTTGCACACTGGGACTATAACAAGACCCATTGTCTATTTTAGGCTCAATTTTTTTTTTTTTTTATCAAAATGGAGAAATGATGTTACTCATTTCATTGAGAAGTGTTAAATTGGCCAGATATACAAAGTTGTATCATAAAATACAAGACTATATATGCATTTTCTTATCTATTGCTGATTCAATGTAGGACTTAGTCCTGATTTTATATTGGGCCTTCTGCAAGTAGGGGTGTCAATAAATAGGCTCAAATTAGACTTGAAATGAAAATTTCAGATTTGGCTTGAGTCGTTTAATAAATAGGTCGAGTTTGATTTATAATTAAAATTCATTTAATTAGCACGTTCAGTTTGGATTGATTCCCAAACATAATTTTGACATTGAATTGACTGGTTTTTTTTTTTGGTTAAATTCTTTTGCTTTTTTGTATGCCCTTCTTATTTTTTATCACTTAACCTAAACTCTATAGTTGATCAGTTAAAAACAAATTTAATTTAAACTGGTAATTGAGACGGGTTCCAATCATTTGGGTTGTCAGTGGGTCATGTTTTGGTCCACTTTTTCGACCAGGTTATTAAACGAATCGGATTTGGGTCTACTATATTTGGATTGGTCAATTTTGATCTAACATGAACATGACCCATTCATTTATATATATATATATTCAGCTGCATCCTTATTAAATATTTTCAACACAAAATCTCTTAGGCTTCGTTTGGGACGGCTTTGTTATTGTTTCTTAAAACAACTTTTTAGTATAAAAATTAATTTTTTTACTAAACAGTTAATTTAAGAAATAGTAAGAAAACTTTATCAAACGAAACCTTAATGTAACAAATTGCTTCACCGACAAAATGGTAAGGAACTTTTGGAATATATTAGAGGGTGGGAGGCCTAAGCAAATTGTTCGGGCAGCATTTTGCACTGTGCTCAACCTAATATCAACTTCCTTCTTCGCTATTAATACATTTCATTTAAAATTTGATTTAGTGAAAAATTTGGGGGATTTGATGTTAGGGCTTTGGTAAGAGACATGTAGACCAAACCTCTATATTTTCCCCTTTTCTGAATCAAAATATCCAATAGACATGCAGGCTAGAGGCGTATTTTTATTGCATATTTTAAATGCTATACGATTTTTTCGATCATTTCGACTCCTCCTGACTAGTCTAAACAAACCAAGCAATTAAATACCACTAATATCGAGATCGGGTCTGTGGTCGGATGGTTGATGGAAGAAATTCCTCCTCTTTCATCCGGTCTCGAATCCCCAAAATGCCCAAGAAAATACCACTAATACCCAAAAAAACAAATTGCATCCTAAGCCTACACGTGTAAAAAGCTATGCTCTTATATACCTATATGTAGCACCAAAGTACTCTGATGAATTAGAGTAGAGTATTACACTACACCAATATGAAAAGCTTTTATACTTTACCATTTGCTGTATAACATTACAGCCTTTCTTACACAGTGCTGCGAAGGCATTGCTTTCAGTAGTAGCCAAAGCAGCAGGAGGTAGAAAAACTAATCCTGACATTTTGTATGTTCTTCTTCAACTATGTCAAGAAAAAAAATTCTAAACTTAATAGGAGAACAATTAAATTCTTTATGTAGGTAATTAAACACGCTATTTTTGCACGCATCAGGGCATCTCTTACCGAACGTCATATATTTGTATGGCGTCCTTCCATCGCTTCATCTAATCGGCATTTTTCCGGCTGTTTGATTGTGGGTGAACACACCCGCTATTTTTTTAAATCGGAAATTAATTCTCATATATATAAAAGATATCGAGAAGTACAATACCTAAAAAAAATCAAAATATAGAATAAGTTTGGATAACAAAAATTTAAAATAACAATGACAATCTAATAATCTGGAAGACTGATATCGGCTCCTCCAAAATCACTGAGATATATTCCAAATGAGTTTAAAGAAGGAGGATGTTGTCGTTGTCTGAACCTCTTTTCCAATGTTCATGCTTGTTTAGCTTGGACAAATGCACGTACATCAGGATTTTGTATAGAACTTAAGTCTTGAAATAAGATTTTATTTTATTTCTAAATTTTTTTCCTATATAAAACTTAAGTTTGAAATAAGTTACTTTTTTCATCTTCTAGAGTTTTAATAAATGTTGACATCTCTTCATCAATTTTTAGCTTGACTTTCTTAACCCTAATCGTTCGTTCTGATTGAGAGCCATGAACATTATATTCTTCATCATCTAAAGTTAGAGAAAATGCAAAGAGTCCAAGAGATTGTTGTTTACCATATTCTCGGAATGAGGCATACCCAAAGCTCGACACACGTGATGCCTGCCTAACACTAGATTGGTCATCTTTAAATTTCTCAAAATTTTTAATAATGTTCCACACATTATCAAACTTCCAACATACTTTGAACTTCTCATCTTGCACAAAAAATAGTTTAGCTTGATCTAACTATAAATCGATTTACACAATTACAATTAAATAAGTTATGAAATAAAAAAAAAAAAGATATATTTTAGTAATAAACATGAATACTCACAATATTTTCATTTGAAGATACACTAATATGTCTATTTTCAACTTGTCAAATGCATGCGTGCATCTCCCTTGTTGCTTTCTCGATAATTTGAATACGAGACTCAACAGATATTTTTGAACGCATATCCCAACTTCGACTTTTGGAATTATTGTATGATTCTTCTACACTTGATCAAAAGTTATCCGATGACAGATATATACCCATGATTAGGTTTTGAGAAATTTTCATGTAAATTCTGCATAAGAGTTTATCTTGCTCCTGAGAATATGCAGTTGATCGAATAGACATATTTTTCAAAGAATTAATGGATGTAGAATATCAGTTACATGACATGCTCCTCACACCTATTTATATAACAAATTTATTGACATTCTTGACATCCTTCTAACATTATAATTTAATATTGCTTTGGATGTGACTAGTCAGTACAATGTGTCCTCTGAGATTCTCACATAGACTGGATGTGATCAATCAGTGTAATATTTACTATGAGATTCTCACACATCTCAAGCAATATGGATTAGATGTAACTAATCACTGCAATATGTTTTATGAGATTCTTACACTTTTTAAGCAACATAGATCGGATGTGACTAGTCATTACACTTCTCCTATAAATAACATATTTTCATGTCATCTTAACATCACATTATCAATATGCAAAATACTTTTTCATCTTTATCTTCCTCAAGATGAAGAAAACACACTCCAAATAATAAATAATTTATAGGAAGATGAAACAATACTTCATCATGCAATAACAAATAACAATACCTGCTTACACAACCTATTATACACGCCTTTATGGAAGGCTCAGTTATAGGGCGTGCTTTTATCAACCGTGATTGGGAGGCTACAGATCATCGACTCTATCCATATTACTTTTCAAGTAATCCAGTGTACAATGATATAATGTTCCGACGATGATATTAAATGTCTTGAACATTGTTCATACGTGTGTTTAATGTAGTAAAAGCACATGATAGTTACTTTCACCAACAAATGGATCACACCGGTAAGCTTGGTTTATCACCCATCCAGAAAATAACAGCCGTCCTTCGTATGTTAGCATATAGATTACCCATAGATGCTACAAACGAGTATATTAGAATAGGCTAATTAATAACAATCAAAAGTATGAAGAGATTTTGTAGAGTAAGAGTAAAAATATTTTCAAAACAATATTTAAGATCACCAACAATCAATAATGTGGTTATACTTCTTAACATTAATGAACAACGTGATTTTCTAGGAAAGTTTGATAATTTAGATTGTATGCACTGGGAGTGGAAAAATTATCCTACCGGGTGAGCTGGGCATGCGCAATATGTAGGATGTACTGGATCACCTAAAATTATTCTGGAAGCCGTGACAGATTATAATCTTTGGTTATAACATGCTTTTTTATGTGTACCATGCACTAATAATGATATAAATGTGTTGGAGTCTTTCCATCTATTCTCTTATCCCACTCAAGGTATAGCTCCTCTATGTCATTATATCATTTAAGGAAAATAATATAACATGGGTCACTATTTGACTGATAATATATATTTGAAATGGTTAATCATTGTGTAAACAATTCAAGAACCACGAACATCAAAGAAATAATATTTTGTAATGAAACATGAAGCATATATAAATGATGTAGAATGAGCTTTTGGAACTCTCAAATCTCGTTTCAGAATTGTGTTAGGACATGTACGTTTTTGGAGCTAAGATTTAGTGCATGATATAAAAACTACATGCACAATTTTACATAACATGATAATTGAATATAAACATAATCTCACAAGACCAGTTCAAGTTGAGAGAGAAGCGCCACCCCCAGAGGTCGAAAAGGTGATAGATAAAAATACTTAGTTTCAGAAATTTATCGCTCGCCATAAACAAAATAGAAATAAAGATGCTCACATTGCACTATGAAATGCATTAATTGATCATTTGTGGGATTTAAACACTAATTATAATGTTTAGTTGTCCTGGTATTTTTCTCGTTCCTATTAATGTGTTCTAATGTAATTTTCATTTTATTAACTAAACATTTATTTATTTATGACATATTAATATTCCAAATTATTTTATGATGCAAAAGTTTTTTTATAAGTATAATAGATTTAATTTGAAAAAAAATGATAAATAAAATTTATGATTAAAAATATATTAAATAAAGCAGGGAAAAGAATATACTAGGAATTTTTTTTTTTTGTAAGAAAATGGAGTTCGATTAGAGACAAATTACTACATTTTGGAGTGAAAAATGAGTTTTGCGGTTGGAGATGCCCTCAATCATTTCTTATTTTGCATATAATATGGTGAAAGTAGAAGGGATTTCCTTATAATTGTTCTCGGGATTCTTTTGTTGCTGGAAGTGAAACTAGCTCGAACACATTGGACCAGGGGCATAACCCCTTTGAGCCCAGGGGGGCAATTGCCCACCCCTCTCCCCTAAAAAAATTTATTATACGATTCTTTAGGTAATTTGTCCCCCTTAAGATATTTTTTAGTCTTTATTACAAGGTATGTTCGAACCCCGCCACGGGGCGCTGCCCTATTTGACCCCGTCATATCTGCCAATAGTTACTTATAGGTCCCCCTGAAAATCATGGTCGGTTCCGCCCCTACATTAGAGTGGGTGATGACATATTTTCTTTTGTAGGCTAGAAATGATGACAAGAGCTCATGAAGAGATCACATCAGTCATCGGGCTCTAGAGAGAAATCTAATAGTCATATGTCTAAAAATTCTCATTCTTCCAAGCGGTGATCATAGTAAGGTGTTGGTGAATGTGCTGTGGGACTTGAGATGAAACAGGTTGGTGCCGCCATGGGCAAATTATTGCGTCAGGTGACCGAACGCAGAGATGCGTTCGGTCTCTCTCTGGCTACAGTAACCTGCGCTTTACTGTAGCACTAGACAGAGAGAGCCCGAACGCATCTCTCTGTCAGGTCACCTGATGCAATAATTTGCCCGCCATGGCGCGGACGAATGGATTCCTGGATGCCCTGCTAGAAAGCGGATCACATGCCTGGGCTGACGTTCACGCCGGCAGGTCGCATTGCTGGAGCGAAAGTGGAGACAGGGCACTTGTTTTAATTAATCTCTATAAATTCAAAAGGTTATAAGGCCATGTGGGCATAACTTTCCTCTCAAATAGAATCTCTCTCTCTCTCTCTCTCAACATTACACATTTCTATCGTCTTCAAAATAACAGAATAATGGATGCGTTAACTCAATATCTTCTTTGGTCGGCCTTCTTCGCAGCTCTCACCATACTTTTTTTAAGACGTCGATCATCGAAGGATTTACCACTTCCTCCCGGGCCAAGGCCGCTCCCGGTGTTGGGCAACCTTCTCGAGCTAGGCCAAAATCCCCACCGCTCCTTGGCCCGTCTTGCCCGAATTCATGGACCAGTCATGTCTCTCAAAATTGGCAGCATCCACACAATCGTCATCTCCTCACCAAGCTCCGCAAAAGAAGTCCTTAAAACAAAAGAGCACTCCATCTCCGGCCGACAAGTCTCCGATGTTGTTCAATCCCTCCGCCACCATGAGGTCTCGATGGTATGGTCGTCTCAAAACCAATCATGGAGGCATCTCCGCACTCTCGCCAAGACCCATCTTTTCAACTCACAGTCTCTCGATGCAACCCAACCGCTTCGCCGGCGAAAGATTCATGAACTTGTGGCATACATAAGGGGGAAGAATGGCGAGGCTGTTCAAATTGCACTGGCGGCGTTCTCCACCGTGCTCAATCTAATATCAACCACCTTCTTATCTATTGATATGATAGATTTAAAATCTGAATCAGCACAAGAGCTAAAGGATTTGATCTGGGGGCTAATGGAAGAGGCCGGAAAACCGAACCTCTCCGACTTCTTCCCTTACTTAGCTCCAATGGATCTTCAAGGCCAAAGACGCCGCTCTGCGGTTTACTATAACAAGTTATATGATTTTTTGAATAAAATGGTAGAAAATCGATTGACAACCACGGCCGAAGAAGGTAGAAGATCTAATCGGGATATTTTGGATGTGCTTCTTCAACTAAGTCAAGAAGATAACTCCAAGCTTAGCAGGCGAATGATAAAATGCTTTCTTTTGGTAATTAATCACAGTATTTGCTAATTTTGCATTGGTTAGTAATTTTCTAATTTTTACTATACGTTCAAAGTCGAAAGGCTTTTTAATTAGGATTCTTTTGTCTCTGGAAGATAATTCCAAGCTTACAAGGGGAACCATAAAATCCTTCTTGTTGGTAATTATTAATCATGCTATTTCTGCTAAATTTCCTAATTTGCATTATACATTAAGGGACTGTTTGGTGGCAGTATTTAGGCTGGATTTGATGCGGATTTAAGCTAAATCTAGCCAAATGGCCTAAAATGCAAAACAAAATCTCACGGCAATCTAAATCTGCTTTAGACGGAAAATTTCACTGATTCGCTCTAAATCCCACATTTTCAAAATCCTGTATTTTGCCGGATTTATGAAATCGAAGGTGCTAGAAGGGAGTCTCCTCCGTAAATCCTGCTCTATAGCCAAACAGTCACATTTGATTTAAGATGATTTATCAAGAACGTTACCAAACATTTCTTACGATTTAAGCCCATCAGGATTTCCGAAATTCAGATTTAGAGGATTAATGAAATCCTACTTAAATCAAATTCATGGTGCTACCAAAGAGCCCCTAAAAGTATAATAAATTTCTTTTAAAATTTTGTCAGGACTCTTTTGTTGCTGGAAGTGAAACGAGCTCGACCACACTGGAGTGGGCGATGGCAGAATTGCTTCGCAGGCCAGAACTGATGAAGAGGGCTAGAGAAGAGATCATTACTGTCGTCGGGTTCGAGGGAGAAATTGAAGAGTCGGATATCTCAAAACTCCCGCTCCTCCAAGCAATCCTGAAGGAGACACTCCGGCTTCATCCACCGGCTCCACTTCTACTGCCTCATAAAGCAGAGGAAAGCACGGAGATAAATGGCTACAAAGTCCCGAAGAACACTCAGGTGCTGGTAAATGTGTGGGCCATAGGTCGAGATGAGCAGGTTTGGGAGAAGCCGGACTGCTTTATGCCTGAGAGGTTTATGGAAGCCGGAAGCAACATAGATTTTCGAGGGCAGCACTTTGAGCTAATACCATTTGGTTCGGGACGGCGAATCTGTCCTGGATTGCCTTTGGGCGTTCGGATGGTTCAGCTCATGCTGGCCTCACTCATTCAATCCTTTGAATGGAGTTTGCCGGACGGAATGAAGCCGAAGGATTTGAATCTCGACGAGCAGTTTGGTCTCACACTTTCCTTGGCTTCTCCACTCAAGGCTTTGGCTACTCCTGTCAGGAAAATGCTGTAGTTAACTTAATCTCAGCCTTGCATATCAAGGCTTGTAATATCTAAGCTTCCTTGAATGGCTGTATCATCACTAGCTTGTAATATCTAAGCTTCCTTCAATTATTACAACGTCATTAAAGTGACGTTGAGCTCAATATCAAACATTATAATTATTATATGAAAAGCTCCAATTGATTAAAGTACTATTTGACTATGCATTGCTTGTTTAATTCAGTTGCATGTCTTAATTAATTTTATATAAATGATTACTCCGTATAAGTGCTATCTAGTTGACTTTAATTTTTTTATGCTGAAATCAATTACGCTCAAAGTTTTATTGCAAGTAAATAAATTTTATTTACTATTTTTAATAGATCAAATTGCGTACACGGCTCATTCTTGCTTGTTAGTACAAAATGTGAAAAGTGTGATTGCTATTTTTTTTTTTTTTTTTTTATGTGACTGCTATTATTATTTTTTTATGTGACTGCTATTATTTTTTTATGTGACAGTTATTATTCTTTGCTTTAACAGTTTAAGTAATTAGGGTTTATTTAGGCTAGTTTCTTCACTTTTTTTTTTAAGCCAATAATAGTTCTATTTGACTCTACTTTTTCTTTGGTGTTCAAACTTTTTTGTTGTAGAAAATTATTTTTAACAATTAAAATTACTAATGTGCAGAAATTTTAAGAAAGCAATTGTTTCATATATATATAT
>NW_021319959.1:22288-55581 GCF_001605985.2 Dendrobium catenatum | reverse complement strand
ACGTGCACTGTCAAAAGATGACAGTGCACATGCCTCTCTCTATTTTAGGCTCAAATTTTTTGATCAAAATGGAGAAATGATATATGTTACTCATTTCATTGAGAAGTGTTAAATTGGAAAGATACACAAAGCTATATCATAAAATACAAGACGGGATTTTCTGATCTATTACTGATTCAATGTAGGACTTAGTCTTGACTCTTGATTTTATATTGGGTCTTCTGTGAGTAGGGGTGTAAGAAAATGACTCGACTCAGACTTGAAATGAAAAATTCGAATTTGGGTTGAGTTGTTACGCTCATGTGGGCAGGTCGCATTGCGGGAGCGGAAGCGGAGCCAAGGCACAGTTGAGTGGGTCGCTTGGCCTAGGCTTAGCAACCGTGGTAGAGCAAATTGTGGGGTGTTGATCACATGAGCATAGGCATAGGCCAAACGCGATCAGGAACTATGGAGACCTGCGTACAAACGGGCTGCGGGGCAAGATCAGATTTGACCCATCAGGCGTTGGAGCAAGAACTTATTAGTCAATTTATTATGATAAGTGTAGCGAAAGAAATGTTTCTAATTAGTAACTTATTGTTTTATAATTCTTTAATTAGAATTGACTAGCTTATGATTTTTGTTCCACAAATTTGAATTCCTATTTTTAATAACTCAATTTGAAAAAAATATCCCTAATCAATTGCAGATTTTAAAAGTCATTACTGACAACAATAAAGAGACATCATGTGAACCTGAGATAATAAAATAACATAAGAATGTTTTTTTTTTTTTTTGGGAAAAACATAAGAATTTCAGTTAGGGTATACCGACACAGGTCGTCTTGTTCTAATTAATCTCTATAAATTGAAATGGTGCAAGGCCATGTGGGCATATCTTCCTCCCAAGGCTTATAGAATCTCTCTCTCTCTCTCTCTCTCTCTCTCTCTATCAGCCTTACACATTTCTCTGGTCTTCAAATTAACAGAACAATGGATGCGTTAACTCAATATCTTCTTTGGTCGGCCTTCTTCGCAGCTCTCACCATAATTTTTCTAAGACGTCGATCGACGACAGAGTTAAATCTTCCTCCAGGGCCAAGATCGCTTCCTATGTTGGGCAACCTACTCGAGCTAGGCCAAAATCCCCACCGCTCTCTGGCCCGCCTTGCCCGAACTCATGGACCAGTCATGTCTCTCAAGCTTGGCAGCATCCACACAGTCGTCATCTCCTCACCAAGCTCCGCAAAAGAAATCCTAAAAACAAAAGAGCACTCCATCTCCGGCCGACAAGTCCCTCAGGCCATTCAAGCCTCCGGCCACCACCAGGTCTCTGTAGTATGGTTGTCTCGAAACCAATCATGGAGATACCTCCACACCCTCATGAAGACCCATCTATTCAACGCGCAGTCTCTCAACGCCACCGAGGAGCTTCGCCGGCAAAAGGTTCAAGAACTTGTCGCATATATCAAGGGGAAGAATGAGGAGGCCGTGCACATTGCCCGGGCGGCGTTTTGCACTGTGCTCAATCTGATATCAACCACCTTTTTGTCGATTGATATCGTAGATTTGAAATCTGAATCAGCTCAAGAGTTGAAGGATGTGATGCAGGGGATAATGGAAGAGGCGGGGAAACCGAACATCTCTGACTACTTCACTTTCTTGGCTCCAATTGACTTGCAAGGCCGGGGACGTCGATTTACAGCATACTTTAATAAATTATATGATTTTTTCGATCAAATGATAGAAAACCGATTGGCAGATACAACTGGAGAAGTTATAAGGACTAATCCTGACATTTTGGATCTGCTTCTACAACTAAGTCGAGAAGACAATTCAAAGCTTACTAGACGAACCATAAAATCCTTCTTGTTGGTAATTATTAATCATGCACAATAAATTTCCTAATTTGCATTATATATTTAGGGGCTGTTTGGTAGCATGATATATACCCAAACAACATGATATATAAGAGGATTTACAAGAATGTTACCGGACAGTTTTTAGGATTTAAGCACCTCAGGATTTTCGAAATCCGAATTTAGAGATTATGAAATTCTACTTAAATCAAATCCGTGTTGATACCAAACAGCCCCTAAAAGTATAATAAATTTCTTTTAAAATTTTGTCAGGACGCTTTTGTCGCTGGAAGCGAAACGAGCTCGACCACACTGGAGTCGGCGATGGCAGAATTGCTTCGCAGGCCAGAACTGATGAAGAGGGCTAGAGAAGAGATCATTACTGTAGTCGGGTTCGAGAGAGAAATTGAAGAGTCTGATATCTCAAAACTACCGCTCCTCCAAGCAATTCTGAAGGAGACACTCCGGCTTCATCCACCGGTTCCACTTCTACTACCTCATAAAGCAGAGGTAAGCACGGAGATAAATGGCTACTTGGTCCCGAAGAACACTCAGGTGCTCGTAAATGTGTGGGCGATAGGTCGAGATGAGCAGGTTTGGGAGAAGCCGGACTGCTTTATGCCTGAGAGGTTTATGGAAGGAAGCAACATAGATTTTCGAGGGCAGCACTTTGAGCTAATACCATTTGGTTCAGGACGGCGAATCTGTCCTGGACTGCCTTTGGGCGTTCGGATGGTTCAGCTCATGCTGGCCTCACTCATTCAATCCTTTGAATGGAGTTTGCCGGACGGAATGAAGCCGAAGGATTTGAATCTCGACGAGCAGTTTGGTCTCACACTTTCCTTGGCTTCTCCCCTGAAGGCTTTGGCTACTCCTGTCAGGAAAATGCGGTAGTTAACTTAATCTCAGCCTTGCATATCAGGGCTTGTAATATCTAAGCTTCCTTGAATGGCTGTATCATCACTAGCTTGTAATATCTAAGCTTCCTTCAATTATTACAACGTCATTAAAGTGACGTTGAGCTCAATATCAAACATTATAATTTTTATATGAAATGCTCCTATTGATTAAAGTACTATTTGACTATGATTTGGTTGTTTAATTCAGTTGCATGTCTTAATTAATTTTATATAAATGATTACTCCGTATAAGTGCTATCTAGTTTGATGCAGCTCAGGATAACCCGGCTCACTGGCAGCACAACATACTCAGCTCAAACAGAATACACTACCTCCACTACTTTATTTTCTATTTATGTTAGTAACTACTTTTGCAGTCTTTTTACTTTTACAAAAACAGTATACAGAAATTATAGATAGGCGTACAAGGAAAAGAGGAGGATCAGTTGTCTTCTTTTTACACAAAGTAATACTAGAAACCAGAATACAGAGGTATTCTTCTACCTTATTCCCTGTTTTTTGGCTTGCTGTCACTTGTATTTTCTCTCCCAGGTAAAGACGATCCTGCAAAGGACTTCAGTTGGTATCAGAGCCATCATCTGGAGACAAAATGACGGACAGAGGCAAGGAACCGGCGGAAGCTCGAACTCTTGAAATGCTGTGGGCAGATCAAGAGCATGTCAAGCGACGGATTGAAGAAGTAGCAGCCGACGTGCAGCGGATGACGGTGGAGATTCGCCAGGAGTTTAATCTCCTCCAGACAAGACCAATGTACCAGGAACATCTCCGGGATGAGGTCCGAGCAAATCGACCAATCCATAGGAGGGAAGGCGGTGATCGTGATAGGAGACACCTTAAGTGCAATCCACGGATCCACTCGGATTCGGAAGATGATCCCGTCACAGAGCGAGTTCCCCATCAACAATACTCCAGTGGCGAGGAAGTGGACGATAGACGCGAAGCCGAACACCTTCGGAATCATCGACCCCAACATCATCGGCATCACTCCAGTGACTTTAAGGTAAAGATGGATATTCCGTTTTTCGACGGACATCTTCATATTGAAGATTATCTTGATTGGGAGAAGGCCGTGGAAAACTTTTTTGATTATATGGATATTGATCCGGAGAAGAGAGTGAAATATGTGGCCTGCCGATTGAAGGGCGGAGCTAGCGCGTGGAGGGAGAAAACGCTGCAGTCGCGCCGTCGAGAGGGCCGGGGCTGAATCCGAAATTGGGCAAGAATGAAGCAATTGATGCGGGCACAGTTCCTTCCGACCGATTTTGAGTAGATTTTATACATGAGGTATCAACATTGTAACCAAGGCGCGAGGTCGGTGAGCGAATATACAGAGGAATTCAACCGATTGAGTGCTAGGAATGATCTCAATGAGTCGACCAATCAGTTGGTGGCTCGATTTATTGGTGGCCTCAAAGATAGTATTCAAGACCAATTGGAGTTGAATTCCGTGTGGTCGATGTCTCAAGCCATGAATCTGGCTATGAAGGTCGAGATGCAGCAGAATCACAAGTCGAAAGTCTCCACGTATCGGCGGCATTGGCAGGAATTCGGTACCAGTCGCAATTTCAGTAATCCGCAATCAGCAGTGCGACCACCGCCGAGTACCAATCCAGTCTCGCCCGCTACAGGAGCGACGGGTGTTGGACCAGAAGGAAAAGCTATACCAAAGACCAAGGTGGTCAATCCTGCTAATCCATATGCGAGGCCGACTACGCTCAAGTGTTTTCGATGTTTCCAGCCTGGACACAAGTCTAATGAGTGTCCCCAGAGATAGCAGGTACAATTGGCAGAAATGGATGATGGAATATATCCCGACAACATTGAGGTAGAAACGAAGACGAGGCTGAAGACGTGTAGGCTGATGAGGGAGAGCCGTTTATTGGGGTCTTGGAAAAACTTCTATTGGCACCCCGCCAATATGAAGCGTCTCAACGGCACGCCATCTTTAAAACCCGATGTACTATAGAAGGAAAGGTGTGTGATCTGCTCATAGACAGTGGGTGTACCGAAAATATAGTCTCGAGGGCTGTTGTACAAGGCTTGCAGTTAAAGACGATTAAACATTCTCATCCATACAAAATCAATTGGGTCAAGAAGGGGATGGAGATTATAGTCACTGAATCTTGCCGTGTATCGTTTTCTATAGGAAAACATTACAAGTGCGAAGTGTTGTGCGACCTCTTGGAAATGGACGTGTGCCATTTGATCTTAGGCCGACCTTGGCAGTTCGATGTGGGAGTTCATTATGACGGAAGAGCAAATGTGTATTCCCTTGATTGGAAAGGGCGGAGGTTGCGGCTGTTGCCAGGTGCGGCTGGCACCTTATCAACAAGCAGAGAGCCGGCTAAGCATGCGGCTATTCATTTGGTTGCTGGCACCAAATTGGTACAAGAGTGGAGGGAGCACGTTCCCATGTTTGCTTTGGTCATTACAGAGCCGAACCAAGAAAATGAATTGCTGGAACTTCCGTCTGATGTCGTCGAACTTTTAGATCAATACCGTGATATTATTCCCAAGGAGTTGCCTGCAGAACTACCCCCACTGCGGAAGATTCAACACCAAATTGATTTCATACCAGGTGCCACCTTGCCGAATTTACCTCATTATCGGCTCAATCCTAAGGAGCAGGTGATTTTGCAAGAGCTGATTGATGATCTGTTACGGAAGCAACTAATACAAGCAAGCCTTAGTCCTTGTGTTGTGCCGGCGTTGTTGGTACCAAAGAAAGATGGCACTTGGCGGATGTGTATCGACAGTCGAGCAGTCAACAAGATCACGATCAAATATAGATTTCCCATGCCTCGCATTGACGAACTTCTTGATCAGCTCACGGGATCAGCTGTTTTCTCTAAATTGGATTTGCGTAGCGGATATCACCATATCCGCATCCTACAGGGTGACGAGTGGAAAACGGCTTTCAAGACACCCCAGGGGCTATTTGAGTGGAAGGTTATGCCGTTTGGATTGTGTAACGCTCCTTCCACGTTCATGAGGATGATGAATGAAATCCTGAAACCTTTTTTGGGAAGGTTTTGCATCGTATATTTCGACGACATCCTTGTCTACAGTTCAGACCGATTGCAACACCTCCAACACTTGAAGGCGCTATTCGAGGTTCTGAAGGAACAGAAACTATATGTCAACCTTCCCAAGTGCGAGTTGGCTACTTCGAAGGTGAGGTTTCTCGGATTCATTGTCTCCAGTAATGGTATAGAAATGGATCCACAAAAAGTATCGGCCATCCGGGATTGGCCCCAACCTGGGTCGTTTTTTGATGTAAGAAGCTTTCATGGCTTGGCCAACTTTTATAGAAGATTTATCAAAAATTTCAGCCTTATCATGGCGCCCATAACTGATTGTCTGAAGCTTAAAGTATTCACATGGGAGACGGCGCAACAACAGAGTTTCGAAGACATTAAAAAGGCCTTAACGACGGCACCGATTATGGCACTACCGAGTTTTGAAGAACCGTTCGTTGTTGACACGGATGCGTCGGCCGTCAGCATTGGTGCCGTGTTGTCACAATTGGGAAAACCCATAGCTCTTTTTAGTGAGAAGCTATGTCCAGCCAGGCAGAAGTGGGCAGCATACGAACAAGAGTTGTATGCGATTGTGCGAGCGCTCAAACAATGGGAATCCTACCTTCTACATCAAGATTTCATTCTATGTAGTGATAATAAAGCATTACAATATCTGAACACTCAAAAAAACATCAATCGCATGCATGCCCGTTGGCTTGTGTTCTTACAACGCTTTTCATTCACCATAAAACATAAGCCGGGAGTTGAAAATCGCGTCGTCGATGCACTCAGCCGAAGGGCTATCTTACTCACACAATTGCAAACTGAGCTCGTGGGAATTGACAACCTGAAAGAATTGTATGAAGAGGATCCGGATTTTGGAGCAATCTGGAAGCTCTGCAATGAGAAACTGTAGCATGAAGACTACTCGGTTAGACACGGTTTCCTTTTTAAACATAATTTATTATGTGTTCCCATCTCCTCTTGGCGGCAACACCTTATTCGGGAAACCCATGGCGGAGGACTCGCAGCCCATCTTGGAAGAGATAACACTCTGTATCAATTGCAGTCTTGATTCTTTTGGCCACGGTTACGACGTGACACCCTTCGATTTGTGGATAGCTGCCCAATCTGTCAATCATACAAAGGCGGAGCGCAAAACACTGGTTTATACATGCCACTGCCGGTACCTAATTCCATTTGGGAAGATTTGAGCATGGACTTCGTGCCCGATTGCCACGCACCAGGAAGGGCAGCGACTCAATTATGGTGGTCGTTGATCGCTTCTATAAAATGGGCCACTTTATCGCTTGTAAGAAAACATTCAATGCCATGACTGTTGCTAACATTTTCTTTCAATAAGTGGTTCGGTTACATGGATTACCCAGGAGCATTACCTCTGATCGAGATGTCAAATTCATAAGTCATTTTTGGTGCGAATTGTGCAAGCGACTCGGCATCAATTTGAATTTTAGTTCCGCCTACCACCCCCAATCCGATGGCCAAACGGAAGTGGTAAATAGGACCTTAATATGCTGCGATGCCTAGTTCAAGAACATCCTAAACAGTGGGAAGAGGTCCAAGCTCGTGCTGAATTCGCTTATAACGCCATGAAGAATCGATCTACTGGAAGGGCACCTTTTGAAATAGTATATACCAAGGGACCTAATATTGCTATAGATCTGTCTGTTATACCGAGGTGCCGATCTTCTGCAGCTGCCACATTCACCGAAGACTACTCCAAAATGTTGGCTGAAGTTCGTGAGCAGATTGTCAAATCCAATCTCCGTTACAAAGCGGCCGCAGACACCCACCGTCGTGAGCGTTTATTTCAAGTGGGAGATTTGGTCATGGTCCGCCTCCGACGAGAACGTTTTCCACCCGGTACCTATTCAAAATTAGCCCGCCGTAAGATCGGTCCCGTGCCTATCATTGCTAAAATCAACGACAATGCTTACAGTGTCGAACTTCCTGCGGATTGTCACGCAACCCCAACTTTCAATGTTTCTGATATTTCACTTTACAAATCCACAGACGACGCAGCTATTTCGATCAGCTCATCAGAGTCGAGCTCTTCTGAAGTCGGGGAGGACTGATGCAGCTCAGGATAACCCGGCTCACTGGCGGCACAACATACTCAGCTCAAACAGAATACACTACCTCCACTACTTTATTTTCTATTTCTGTTAGTAACTACTTTTGTAGTCTTTTTACTTTTACAAAAATAGTACATAAATTATAGATAGGCGTACAAGGAAAAGAGGAGGATCAGTTGTCTTCTTTTTACACAAAGTAATACTAGAAACCAGAATACAGAGGTATTCTTCTACCTTATTCCCTGTTTTTTGGCTTGCTGTCACTTGTATTTTCTCTCCCAAGTAAAGACGATCCTGCAAAGGACTTCATAGTTGACTTTAATTTTTTTATGCTGAAATCAATTACGTTCAAAGTTTTATTGCAAGTAAACAAAATTTTATTTACTATTTTTAATAGATCAAATTGCGTACACTGCTCATTCTTGCTTGTTAGTACAAAATGTGAAAAGTGTGATTGCTACTATTCTTTTTTTTTTATTCTTTTTTTTATTATTTTTTTTATGTGACTATTATTATTATTATTATTTTATGTGACTGCTATTATTTTTTTTATGTGACTGTTATTTTTCTTTGCTTTAACAGTTTAAGTAATTAGGGTTTATTTAGGCTAGTTTCTTCACTATTTTTTTAAGCCAATAATAGTTCTATTTGACTCCTACTTTTTCTTTGGTGTTCAAACTTTTTTGTTGTAGAAAATTATTTTTAACAATTAAAATTACTAATGTGCAGAAATTTAAAGAAAGCAATTGTTTCGTTTATATATATATATAAATACACGTCCTGGAGTATTTGTGGCGGTAGAGAAATATAAAATTTAGTGTCTTAGCATTGTACTAAAATCTGGCACACAATCAGATAAGAGAGAGGGTCTTTTTTATCACGGTTGGAGTCAAAGTTGCCTCCCAGTCCGCATCTAATTTTTATGATATTGATGTCGCAATGACTGATGTCAGAAAGTTAGTAAGAGTGATCTTTTAAGATTGGAGCAATAGTTGCTTCCCAGTCGGGAACCACGTTCTCACATACGACGCTAAACTATAGCATCCTGGAGTATTCATGACCGTAGAGAAATGTAAAGTTTAATGTCTTAGCGTTGTACGAAGATCCAGCACACACACAGATAAAGAGAGAGGCTGCAACATTTAAAGGAGACACCAAGATTTTTACGTGAAAACCTCTAAAAAGGGGGAAAAATCACAGGGCCTAGACCGATTTGAATGAATCAACTAGTATTCGCAGTTGATTACAAATGAGGCCCTTCCTTAGGGGAAGGTCTTAGCTTGATCTACATCTTATAGAGCACATTACATGATGAGAATACAAAGAATCCAAGTTGATGTATTTGTTAGGTCTGAAGGTCTGTAGTTGGTGGACGACATATGTCAGAAGAACCGTAGTCAATGGGCGACAAAGGTCGGAAGGACTGTAGTCAATGGGCGATGTAAGTCAGAAGAACCGTAGTTGACTGGCGACGAAGGTCGGAAGGATTGTAGTCGGTGGGCGACATAAGTCAGAAAGATCGTAGTAGGTGAGCGACAGAGGTTGAAAGAACTGTAGTCGGTGGGCGATGTAAGTCAGAAGGACCATAGTCGGCAGGTGACAAAGGTTGAAAGGACTGTAGCCGGTGGATGACATAAGTTGGAAGGATCGTTGTCTGCGGGTGAAGAAGGTCAGAAAGACTATAGTCGGCGAGCGACATAAGTCGGAAGGACCGTTGTCTGTGGGTGATGGAGGTCAGAAGGACTGTAGTTGGCGGGCGACATAAGTCGGAAGGACTGTAGTCGGCGGTCGACGGAGTTCAAAAGAACTGTAGTCGGTGGGTGACGTAAGTCAGAAAAACCGTAGTCGGCGGGCGACAGAGGTCAGAAGGACTGTAGTCCGTGGGCGACGTAAGTCAGAAGTACTGTTGACTAACGATGAAGGTATGAAAGATGGTGTCAGGTAGAAATCCATCAATGGACAGAAATCAAGCATTAGCTAGATGTCCGCCGAATGTCCGACAACAGGCAAAAGTCCGGCATCGGGTAGAAACTTGGCGACGAGCGGAGGTTCGATGTCGGGTAGAAGTCCGACGTCAGTTTGCGTCCGAGGAGAACTTCGGCGTCACTTGGAGTTCGGGTGAAACTCCATCGTCACTTGGAGGTCGGGCGGAATTCCGGCGGTTGTCGAGGAGTTTCTTCCTACTTATTCTTCTTCTCTTCTCCTCTTCTTGCTTAGGTCCCCCCTCAAGAGAAATAGTTGAGAGATCAGGGATAAATTGGGAGTGGTTGGATGGATGACTGATATTGAATCCCTTGATCGTGTACCGTTCGTCGAGCCGCCCGATTCGAATATAAGCACGTTATGTTTGGAAAGCATTTGGTAACTCAAATTATGGTTCAAACTTTCCAACAGCACTTCGGGTCCTTGATTTGAACTCAATTGAGCTCGTATTGAGTTGAATTGGGTGTCATTGGGTTCGTATTTCCAAGATGATCAGTTCGACTATAAGTATGCTGAAGTTGAAGTTGAGATGGTCTCCAAATTAATTTTTGAAGTTTTCAACTTGATTTTTGCTTCGAGATTTGTGCCCTATCAATATATTTTTTTTATGACATAACAATTATTTTTTTTTTCATGGACAATGGGACGTTATCTCCTTGAACGAGAATGTGTATTGGTTAGCAACAACCATTCACTCAGATTTCTGTAATCAGAAGAAAAAGTCTCAATTGTATATGCCTGACAGATTATATTCTTACAAAAACTTCACTTTTGTTTTTAAACAAAAAATACGTCTGTACCAATCAAAACGGAGAAATGATGTTACTCTTTTCATTGAGAAGTGTTAAATTGACCAGACATACAAAGCTGTATCATAAAATACAAGACTATATATGCATTTTCTTATCTATTTCTGATTCAATGTAGTACTTAGTCTTGACTCAAACTTGAAATAAAAAATTCGGATTTTGGTTGAGTCGTTTAATAAATAGGTCGAGTTTGGTTTATAATTCAGATTCATTTAATTAACGGGTTGAGTTTGGATTGCTTCCCTAACTTAATTTTGACCATAAAACCGGTCTAATTTTTTTCTTAATTTCTTTTTTTTTTTATATGCCCTTATTATTTTTGATCATTTAACATAAACTTTAAAGTTGATAAGTTATAAACAAATTTAATCTAAACTGGTAATTGAGATGGGTTCCAATCATTTGGGTTGCCAACATATTAGGTTTGGATCCACCTTTTTGACCCGTTTATTAAACGAATCGGATTTGGGTATATATATATATATATATATATATATATATATATATATATATATATAAATTCAACCGCATCCTTATAAAATCTTTTCAACACAGTCTCTTAATGTAACCAATTGCTTCGTTGGAAAAATATCGAGGAACCTTTCAAATATTAAAGAAATGACAAATTGAGTGGAAACGTGACTTCATTAATTTTGTTTTTCTCATTACATACTTACTAATGCCTACTACTATTTATAGCTTATGTAATGTATACTTGATGCATGTTTGAGTCCATAAATTACCTTGTAAAGTAAACATACGTGGTTTGGATGTTCATTTTCTTCGTATCCTTTCGACTGTTTCATATATATGGATGTACTTCCCATTTTTTATTGAGTGCAACTGTAAGTAAGATTCTTATGGTGGAAAATTTGTCTATCGGGCTAAATGTTTCCAGATAATTGATCACATACTCTTGTTTATGTCCTTGAGCTACTAATCATGCCTTGTGCCTGGCTATTAATCCATTTGAATTGAGTTTTGTTTTATACGTCCATTTACATCCGAGAATTGGAATGTTTGACAGGGAGGAACCAATGTCCAGGTTGCTTGTTTTTGTAAAGCAGAGAACTCTGTGTCCATTGCCTGCCTCCAATGTTGATATATGGATGCTTCCTGATATGTTGTTGGGTCAAGAGGAGTTTCATGCTGAGGTTGGGTTTGACGGTGTAAAAGGTTCAATATTGTTTTGGGGTTGAGAGATCCTGTTTTGAATCGGATTATCATTGGGTGTGTGGGTTGAGGTTACGGTGTTGGGGTTTGATGTGATGAAGAGGCTTGTGTGGAGTTTGATGAATCTGCAGTGGAGTTATTTGGTTTGATTGACATATGTGATGTAGTGGGCATATTGATATTGTTGTGATGTAGAGTGTTCTTGGTGTGAATAGTTGTGGGTATAAGTAGACGAGGATTGTCCAGGATTTGTGTCTAAGGTGACTATTTTGTTTTGGTTTGAGCAAAGGGAAATGTGGTTTCATGAAATGTGACATGTCTGGAAATTGTGATGTGATTGTTGATTGGCTTAAGGCATTTGTATCCCTTGTGGGATGTTGAGTAGCCTAAAAATATGTGTGAGGTTGCTTTGGGTTCAAGTTTGTGCCTGTGTGGTGGAGGAATCCACGGGAAGCAAGCACATCCAAATGTTTTTATGAGAGAATAATCAGAAATTTTATTGTATAGTATTTGAAGTGGAGATGAATTGTGAGTGGTATATAAATGGAGTCAGTTACTTAGATAAGATGCAGTCAAGACTGCATCTGGTCAATATGAATATGGAAAGATACCGAGCGGTACAGAGCAAGGGGGCGCTGCCCCCTGGCGGGGTTCGACCTGCCCGGTCAAGTCACAGGGTCAAGGGGCAGCTCCCCTGTCGGGGTTTCAAGGGGCAATTTTTTTTATAAGAGTAATTTTGAAGTGCTGTTTATTTTTAGTGTTATTTTTATGGAAAGATACCGAGCGGTACCGAACATGTTTTAGCTTCTTGGTGCCGCTTGGTACCATTTAGTACCCCTCTATACCGAGCAATATCAAGCGGTACCGAGGAATATCGAGCGAAACCGAGCAATACCGAGTTACAGTACCGAGCAATACTGAGATCCAATACCGAGCGGTACTAAGTTCCAATATCGAGCGGTACCGAGTTCCAATACCGCTCGGTACCGAGTAGTATCGAGCAATACCGAGTTACAGACCGAGCGGTACCGAGTTCCAATACCTAGCGGTACCGAGTTCCTGTACCACTCGGTATCGAGCAGTACCGAGCAATACTGAGTTCCAGTACCGTTCAGTACCAAGCGGTACCAAGTACAGAGTATCGAGTTCCGAGTTTTGATACTGAGCCTATGATTAAGAAAACGAAGAACGAAGAAAACGAACCTTCACTGCTCATGTTGCCTTCACTGTTCGCGTTGTCGAGCCGCTCCGTCGACGAAGGATGATCCTATCAACTTTAATGCTCGCGTCGTCAAGCCTCTTTATCGACAAAGGATGATCCTGTTTGCTTCTATGCTCGCGTCACCGAGCCGCTCCTTCAACTATAACGAAGAAGACGAATATATTTTGGAGTAAAAAATGAATTTTTTGGTTTGAGATTAATTTCCTAATTTTTTACTATTTGCTAAAAGTAGAAATTTTTTTTTAATTAGGAATCTTTTATTGCTGGAAGCGAAACGACTTCGACAACATTGGAATGGGCGATGGCAGAATTGCTTCGCAGGCCAGAACTGATGAAGAAAGCTCGAGAAGAGATCAAATCGGTCATCGGACTCGAGAGAGAAATAGAAGAGTCGGATATCTCAAAGCTACCGTTTTTCCAAGCAGTTCTGAAGGAGACCCTCCGTCTTCATCCACCAGCTCCGCTTCTGCTACCTCACAAGGTAGATGTGAGGACGGAGATAAATGGCTACCTGGTGCCGAAGAACAGTCAGGTGCTGGTGAACGTATGGGCCATAAGTCGGGACGAAAGAGTTTGGGAGAACCCGAATTGCTTTGTGCCTGAGAGGTTTATGGGAGAAACAGAGATTGATTTTCGTGGGCAACACTTTGAGTTCATACCATTTGGTTCTGGCCGAAGAATCTGTCCTGGATTATCATTTGGTGTTCGGATGGTTCAGCTCATGCTCGCCTCGCTCATTCAATCCTTTGAATGGAGTTTGGCTGATGGAATTCTGCCTGAGAATTTGGATCTCAAGGAGAAATTTGGCATCACGCTTAGCTTGGCTTCTCCACTCAAAGCCTCGGCTACTCCTGCAAGATAAATTTGAATACTAGATCGATGTTACAGTTCAATTAATCTTGGCTTTCCATTTCAGAGCTTCTAAAATCTAGTTTCTCTCATCGATTGTATCAGTACTATACTTGTATCCTTGGCTAAGGGGCTGTTTTGTTGGAATATAAAGGGGTGTAGAGTATTTCAAATGCATAGGTTTTGAAATTATGTTTGGTTGGAATATAAAGTGGAGCAAAATAAAGAAAATTAAATATAGTGTAAAACATTTTAGTTTATAGTTGAAGTAAATCAAACTTGTCCAATTTGGAGCGAAAATCATTTACAACACAAGTAAGCTCGCTTGATTGTCTTTCACCACCACCGCTCACTGGCCTAACCACCGCAAACCACCACCACCGCCAGTCGCCCCATCGCAGGCCACCATTGCCATCGCCGCTGGCTGTTGACCACCATCATCGTCGGCCAACGCCACCACCTACCGCCCGCCACTTCCACCACTACCACCTCTCCTGCTGACCGCCACCTTTTTCGGACTTTACACTACATTCATTATTTCAAAACAAACAAAAAATTCATTCCTTTGCGTTTACTTTATCTTCATCAAAATAATTACAAAATATTTATTTTATAGTACATTCCTTTTATGTTATTTCTTTTGCATTGCATTTATTTTTTAGCCAACCAAACAACCCATAAGTGAAGCGAGTTTGATCTCCAACAAAAAATCCCGCTCATGAATGGCCTCTATTATGTGTTCTAATCCACGACTCAAGCTCGCATTCCCGCGGGTTCTAAACCTTGCACGCCTGCGTTTGTTGATGTTCTCCCCTTTATCCACATGTTTGTGCCTTCTGCATTGCCTGCTCCTGCATGCTTGCGGCCCATGCATTTACTCCTGTGTGACATGCTCGCGCTCCAGCATCGAACACATTCCATCTTTCTAGTCATCCCTGAACACTCGTTCGCTTCGCCTTATGACTTCATACAAGCTACTTGTTTGATCCTGAGGTTCTTGATCTACTACTCTGACACATCAAATCCACTTGTTGGTTTGCCTACATTCAAACCAGGAAACTCGATCCCCCTAAACCAGTGACTTCCGATTATGCAAAACCCCTTCATGCATGCGTTCCAGTAGTCCAATTCGACGGACATGAATGTCAACCCTTGTAATCCCGACATTGGCGACGGACATGAATTTCAAACCTCGCACGGCTAAAATGCTCGTTGAACCGATGAAAGAGGAAGATGCCAAAGGATTTGGCATTCTCATATGAAAACGCCAAAAAATTTGGCAATCTCTTCAATTTTGTGAAGAAATTGCTAAAGTTTTGGCGTTTTCTTAAGAATAAGAAGACATGATTCTGCCAAATGTTTTAGCGAATATGCTCTTTTCTAAATTTTATCTTAATCACATTCCTTCTCCTAATTTAGGATTAAGGTACGCTCCTCTTAAAAAAAAAATCTATTTTTTTAAGGTTGTTTGGTTTGCTAAAAAATAAATGCATGATAAAGTATCATATAATACAATATAAAAAGAATGTAACACATTTAAACTATATAGATAAGTGCAAAATAAATTTAGATAATATCTATTATTTTGTATTTAATTTGTATTAAAATGAATGTACAATAAAGCTCAATTATGGTGGTGGAATTGCTGCCGATCAAGGAGTGATCGGGACCGTGGCCACTAGCTCTAGGGCCAGCGACAATGACCAGTGGCATGTGGTGACAGGCAGTGGCTAGCCATGGCTGACAGCTGGCAATAATAACAAAATCAGCTTGTAGTGGAAAAATGAAGTTTACTAACAAAGAAAGCTGTGCCAAGACAACTTTTTTTTTCCTTTATAAAGAAGCTTTCTAATATATTTTTTTTGAATTAAAAATTTTGTATCAAAAATCATTTTGAAAAGCAATAAAAAAAAAATTATGAAAAGAAACCTAGGTCTCAACCATAAATCATAAATTTTAAATTCATATAAAATTTCATAAGGAAAGATGCAGTCGCACTCATGACAGTGCATCTGTATAATGACAATAAGACAATGATTTATTATTAAAAAAATTATTTCTTAAGATCATAAAACCAAATCAGAAGCTTTATAATTTATCGTCCTTCAACTAAAAAAAATGATTAAAAAAAAACTGTGGCTATAGTCCCACATCAAATAGGGCCAAACGCAGCCTCAAGTTGTAAGAAAATAATAAAAACAATTATTGCATATCAACAAATTTCATAAATTTGTGAGTAATAGAAAATATTAAAATTTGTCGGCTATGACGAACTTGTATGCATCTTCATCTTCCTTCCAAGGCCACAAAATCTTCACCAATAGAAATGCATGAGATTAGAAAATATATTAAAATATACTCACAACATTGACCAAAACTTACCTATGAGAAAATAATTAGGTATAGCTAATCTTATGTAATTAAGGCTTCATTTAAGAATTTTTTTTTTTATATTTTCCAAATAATTTTTCTCCACAAAATTTTTTAAACAAAAAAAAAATTATACTAAAAAATTAGTTTAAAAATAATAAGAAAATTATATCTCATAAGATGCCTAATATCTCTTTCACCAGAATAGATCAATTCAAAATTGTGCGACCTTGTTAAAGTTGGACAAGGCATCCAACGGTACTTAGCTTGGTTGGTGGACATGTACGGTTGGGAACCTCCAACTCATGCTCGATTCCCATCGAGCGACAGCGCCTCTTAAGTGGGGCACAATCAAGTGCGGGCTAGGAAATTTCTGGGATGGGTGCCACTTCAAGGTCAACCAAGAATTAATCACGCCGCCAAACACCTTTTCCAAGTCGGCAATCCAATACAAAAAAAAGGGATATAATAGTGGACCCAATGCTTAAGCCATGAACGATTGAGAAACCGAGTAGAAGAGGGATATAATAGAAACTCAAACCGTATTATAAGCTTCCAATATACGATTTTAAGTAGAGCAGCTTCATTTTGCTACAAATGAATGTTGGCATCAAATCTCCTTTTATTTCTTCTTTCTAAATATGATATAGGAGCAACAAAGAATTAAATGAAAAAACTTAGGCATATCTAAAATATATTGCATCAATTATAGCAAGTTCGGTCGCATGAGGAAACAATTTTACCAAGGAAGGCGGGCACTGAGAATAGTAAAAGAAGAAATCACATTCGAAAAGCAAATGCACAAATGTTTCAGGTGAAGCAAGTTCAACAGCACAATGTGCAAATAACTGTGTAATATGTTTTAATAAACTTGAGCTTCTTGAAAGCATTATGCCTCATCGCAAGTGATTCGTCTCAAAAATCTCACCTTGAGGAGATAAGTTGAATGTAAGAATATAAGTCATTTTCATTATTTTGATGCCAATTTCATTTGAAAGACAATAAATCATATCAATATTATTCTTATTAATCCTAAGGATGAACATTCAATTCAACAAAATAGATGTTAGTGAGATAGTTGCCTACAATGTGGTATATTTAGGTCGCAAATTTAAAATATAGCAATGTTTGCAGCTAGGTCAATCATAGGCAGCATTTTCTTGACCATGATTTTATCAACAAATAGTACCGTTTTCATCACCCATTGATAATACTTTCAGAAAATTCAAATAAAGATTGTAATACATCAATAAGAATAAATTTTTGTTGATTTACTTTAAAGTTTTTAGATCTATAATATTTTTCTAGATAATTTATGGATAATGTTTCCTCTTCGATCATGATTGTCATGCCTTTTGATGGCCAATATATATGACATTAATAGTAGGGCCAACATATATGACATTAATAGTAGCACAAGTAACATAAAACAATTATGATTATGTTAATAGTGATTGTATCTCTTGCCATCATGTGAAAGAATGATGATTCTCTTCTCCAATCCATGACTATCTTGCTTGCTACAACAACCAAGTGGAACATGTTGCATACCATGATTGTATCACAAGCCTCCACTCAAAAACTATACAATGTTCAACTCTCACACATAATCATCTCACTCATCATAATAATGACATCAAATGCACCTCATATGGTAGTTTAACATCATCAACTCACATCTCACTGTCTTCAAATCAAGTCATTACTAAAAAGGTAAGTTCTAAACACATTTAAATACTCCAAAATTATGCATCCATCATTCTTATATATGGACTATTAGTGAACTTTACACTAACAATGGGCAAACCAAGTTACTTTTAGCATCCAACATATTTCGTAGCCATAATACTAGAAAATGTAAAATTTATTAAAATTGAACAAACATTTTCCTACCATATCAATCAACTTTAATTCATCAGGAAATCATACAAGAAATATACCTCATTCAACGAAGTGATTGAGTTATAATTTGTAAGCAACATGTGATTTTTATGAAGTTTTTCCGGTGAGCGAAAGGTAAGACTTTAGAAAACTCCCACATAAGAGCAAAAAATAGACTTAAAAGATAATGCCTTTGGATGCTAATTAGTTTCACTGATAAAATTTGTAAAAATTGTTACCAATATTATTTAATCGAGTTCTTCTAAAATCAAATTAATGTTTCAACATTTAAACTTCTCCAAGAAATAAAATGTGAACCTTTATAAATTTATTTCATTACAATCCAAAATGTCCTTTAAAGTTCAAGTCTTCTATCAGTATCATATGCAGAGAAGCATCAATCATATGCTTACTATCTACTACATGTCCTATCCTATCATGAAAAAATTGCCCATGACTAATTTCATGTCACTAAAAAAATTACTAATACATGTACGTTGAATGTAAATTTATCAAGGGCAATACCTGAGCCTTATAAGATTGGCTATGAAATATAGAAAAGGAGAACTAGCAAGAGGCAAAAGAAGAATTCTATTTTGTACCCAAATCTTACTTGCAACATTTTTTTTTTTTGAAACAAAATATTAGAATTAAAAGTTAAAGATACACCGCAAGATCACGAGAGGGCCACATCATGGGGGTTACAATCAACCAAAAATAAAAATCAAAATCGGATCCAAACGGACTCAGGCCGACACCCAGTTGGTAGGGAGGGCCATCCAAGGAGGATCAAATAATGTCCCAAGAAACTGTTAGACCGGCCCAGGATGGGCCGGTTGGACCGGTCCAGCAGGGACCGGTCCGCGTCTACGCGAGACGCTCGCGAGAAGACGCGGACGGGCGCAAGATCACGAGAGGGCCACATCATGGGGGTTACAATCAACCAAAAACAAAAATCAAAATCGGATCCAAACGGACTCAGGCCGACACCCAGGGAGGGCCATCCAAGGAGGATCAAATAATCTCCCAAGAAACCAAGCCAACAAGCATCAAACACCAGACCACCATGGTTGCCCAACCCTGACCATCATAAGTGCATGCAGAATGATTGTTTTCTCATAGTTCAAATCCAAAATAACGACGGCAGCCAAAACTGAGAAAAGACAAAAACCACAACACGAAAATAGGCACGAGAAATCATTTCTTCTTAGATTTCCTTTTACGATTCCTAACAAAAGTATCCAGTCAGTCAGTTTCCAAAAAGCTATCAAAAGTATCATCCCCTTCAGCAAACGACAAATCATCATGAAGCCAATCGCATTGCCACCGAACACTGTCCCTAGCAAGATGAGCTCGCAATTTAGCATTCAAAATAATAGCAATAGGCACGTCCACCAGAGGGATGTCGCCAACCTCCCCTGAGTTAACCAAGGACACATCACCACCATCAGCTAAAAAATTAGAACTAGTATCCGAAGACTCCACACCATCAGTAGGAGAGGGACTCACTCTAAAATTAACACATCAATTGCTATCTAACAAAACCACACTACCATGAGCCACAATAGGAGGACCCTCACCCATACCAGCACCACAAACTCCAACCGGTGAGCCACCCGAACAAGTCGTAGCAATAGAAATAGGGACAGCAGGAGACTGAATTAAGCAAGACTGAGTAGAAACAACACAAACTCCAACATCACCAATAACCATACCACCCATAAAATTAACAAGCAAAGAGACAGGAGACACAACCACATGACTCTCCAGGTAACCAACAGGATTCAGAGACGGTAAAACAATAGGAGATAGAACAGCTACATTAGGACTAGAATTGATAAGAGCAGTATCCCCTAAATCACCAACAGCATTCCCTGAAACCTACCCAGCATTCTCCAACACGATAGGAACATCAACAACCTCCACCCTAGGCACAACAGGAGGTAGAGAAGAGGGAGAAGATAAATTCAATTCCTGTTATATTAGACAGTTCAGTTGAAAGGAAAGGACGATATTTCCCAGTCACATGACCAATGCATTTACAAGAAACACAAAAGGGGGGAATTCATCCAAAAGAACATCTTGCACATACCCTAAACTTTTAGAACCTAACCAAACCTGGTTTGGATAGGATTTAGTTATATATAGCTCCACCAGTACACGAGCCATGGAAGGCCGAGATCCTGCAGAAGTAGCCGCATCAATTTTCAGAGGTTTACCAAAAATCGCTCCCAATCCATGAAATATACAAGGGGTATATAGATGAGGATGCAATTGCGGAAAAGAGACCCAAATCGAGATGACAAGCGACTCAACACCAACATCCAAGCTGGGAGAATTTCGTGAGTTTCATGTAACAATTGAAAATTAGGTAGGATCTATGACAAAATACCCTACAGTAATCAAGATCATTAGCTAGTTTAATCAGAATATGCGATGAGTCAAGCAAGGTGACCAAAACTTCACCGTTCAACTTTAGGTTAAAGAATAATTTGCGAATGGAATCAAGAGAGGGCCGCTTAGAAGGGACAAATCCAACTAAAGAAAATTGAAACGGGATGACCAAATCATTGATTTCCTAGTCAGAAATCTAAAGTGAAGGCAAGCCACGAAAAGTTGAGGTCCGCAGATCCGAAAATGAAGTAACCAAATTGGAACCAAGCGCTTTCAAAAACGAGTGTGAATGATACGAACCCCCTAAAAAATCGGGGTCGCACAACCGATTCGGCGCCAGTCTGACACATGCCGGAGAAAGAGACTGAAAACAAAGCGAGAAAACCCTAAACCAAATAATACACAAGAAAGGCAGAGAGCAATTCCCCGAAAATCACCAAGATCACCGAAAGAAAAAATGACTTCTAATATATGAACCATCTAGTTGGGAACCAAAATAATAGCTATCCTCATTCATTTTCGTCATTTTTCTTTCAGCTATTTTCTTTTAAGGTGACATACTTCTTTAAATATAGCATATTCTTTTTTTTACTTCGCCTTATACTTTATCACATGCTCCAACATTTATGTGTAAGTCATCTTTCAATCTATTAACATCCCTAGAAACTCACTTGTTACAAAATTTAAAAATTAAGTAAACAAATATCTTATTTGCATGTTCTCCTAACAGTTCAACTTGAGTGTCATATTTATAAATTAAATCTTTTCGCCTTGTGCTATCACTCATTGTAATAAGCCAAAAAAAAAAAGAATAGGAGAAACATTCAATAAAATAAAAAATAAATTTAATAGTAAATTACTTAAATAATAGTATTAGAATACATAAATCCACGCTAGAATGTCATGACAAAATTAACCATTGAGTCAACGACATATCCATCACTTTTTACCTTAGCAACACTGCTGCAACTGCATTCCATGAACCAGACGGTACAAAAGTGGGATATCCAATGCCACTAATCTGTTTTCACGTTGGCAGGCACTTCAATTGCCTCTTTTGTATCCAGGTTTTCTCTTGAAGCTTTTGGCATGTCATGTTTGCCTTCTGCCTTACAATAGATAACCTTCAAAACATCATTTACCAAAAAATCATTTTCGAAATGTTTGATTCTGAATCCTCTTATGCAATCTGTAACCTTGTTTCATCACTACTAGTAGAAACCAACAGCCCCTGCATTCCATACTAACAATAGATAAATCAGAAAAATCAGCATCATAATCAAAATGATCTGTTCGACTCTGAATCCTCAGACGCATCTATAGTATAGAGGTCCATTGCTAATTCTGCATCACATCAAGACAACTCTTTTCTCTATCACCTACAACTCTACAAGTCGTGCCTTATTAGCAGCAAAATGCCACCATGATGTTTGCATCCTTAAATTGGAAATCTTCCAGCAAAGGTCTGCATACTTGAGTTAGAGAGAACCATGTTTTTCCTCAACAAGATCTTCTAACAGGATTAGCACATTTTTCTCTCTACCTCAGCCTCCGATTTAGGCTTCGTTTAGGATGGCTTTCTTGCTGCTTCTTAAAGCAACTTCTTAGTTCAATAATTAACTTTTTTGTACAAGAAAACTGTTTTAAGAAACAACAAAAAATTCGTCCCAAACGAAGCCTTAAAGAAACAGAACAGATGACTATCTGCAACGGATGACTATCTGCAACTACCAAACCAACTCTGCTTATTTCAAAACAAGTTCCCACCTTCGCCAGGTTCTGTTACATATTCCCTAACGTGAGTTCCATTGTTATTTACACTAGAAGTATCAGATGGCTGAGAATCAGAGAAGTTAGTTTCTACGGCTATCAAAAAAGCTCGTTATTTGGGAACAGCGCATGTTGAATTGAACACGAACAGATATTTGGTGCTCTAATTTTGAAGTAGTCATACGCTTAAAAAAGCTCTATTCTATCGTGTACTGCTCGTATGGACTCGAAATAGTTATTTATTTATAATGTAAGATATTAAATAATTTATTATTAGTTTTTCTTACTTGTTATTGAAACGCTTTCACAAAATTAATCATTTAGAAAGGCATCTTTCAGTACTCCAAAATAGCACATGAAAATAAAAAAATAATAATAATGAACCTCACATATTCCGAAACTGGTGTAGCCTCTTTCTTCTTTGAGTCTTCAACAAAAAGATTATCACCAGTTGTAAATTTAACTGTACTTTTTTAATCCTTAGTAAGATTTTCTCTTCTGAAAGTCCTAAAAATTTACTTGATCCATCAGGGCCATTACCTTAGGATGTGTATCATGCTAAAAAAGTCTTATGAGTAATGCTAAACAAGTCTTATGGGTAATTATGCATATTTTCAACTCAGATCAGGAAATGTAAGCCAAGATGTGTTTGTTGACCTACAAAAAAGCACCTATAACATCTTCAAGAAATACAGCATACAATGCAGAGCAAGGTTTATTCAACTATCTGCAGTGGTTAATGCATCTTGAAAGATGTAAATAAGGGTTCACCCATACTCAGTGACAACTATTCATCAATTTAAAAAAAAACAAATATGTCCAGAATCGTTCTTACTTTTCGAATAACCTTAGCAGCAAAAGATGTCAAACCCAAACCCTAAAACCCAATGAGCTATCCTAATTGATATATCATCAAAAAATTATCTTGATCTGGCATGAATCTCAAGGAAAAATTGAGTTGAAAGCTTCCAAAACTAAATTTGGGACCATCGAAACACCGATTCCAACAAACTTACAGTCGAGTTGAACGTCTCAAAAATATGAACCCAACTACGCCAAATTCGACTCCGTCCGAGCCCAAATTGGTCCAAATAGAACACCTGAAGCCCCTTTGGAAAGTTCAAACCATAAATTGGATGACCAAATGATTTCCAGACCAGACATGCTTGTACTTGAATCGAGCGGCTCGATGAGACGAATCCAAGAAGCCCAAGATCGTCAAATTCTGATATCATTAAGACATTCAAATGCCTAGTAAACGGTCCACGATCAAGGAGATCAATATCGGTCGTCCATTCAAACCACTCCTAACATACCCTTAATTTACCTCCTATTTACTGGTCATGCCACTCTCAGAAAATTATAAATAGAAGGAAGAGAAGAAAGAGAGAGAAACTAGAATTCTCTTGCCACCAGACTCCTCATCGACCACCGTTGAACCACCGACTGCCGCCGGATCTGTGGCTGACTTATTTTCCTTTATCGTAGTATAGTGTTGAGGGCCCAAATTATTCTAACCACTCCCCCCTGTTTTTCATAATAAACCTAAAGCCAATAGCTCCCATAGGTTTCTTTTTAAGAAATTTTAGCTTAAATATCCTACTTTTTGGGATGCCTTGAACGCCTCCCTTTCTCACTCTCATTCAGGAAATCCTATTTTTTGCTCTTTACTCGAAGAGCCAATCACTCAAGAAGGCCATTAAAAGTAAATCATGGGCATCCTCCAATCACTTAACATCCAACATTTCAAATCTCCAAAAGCAGCAATATATGATTCTTCAGCAAATTCAATTGGATCCACTAATCATGAGCTTAAGTATAATCAGAAAAATATAAATTGTCTTCTCTCTGCCTCTTATCCCTCCTGGTCTTCTTGGGTGCTTCAAAGATCTAGATTCAAATGACTTTCTAGTGACGAGGATGATTTGCAATATCTATATAGCAGAATTAAATCAAGGAAAAATTCTAACCATATCAAAGAAATTTCAACTGCTGATGGTCAAATTTCTTAGCAAAGTGAGATTTGCAATGCAATCATTAATCATTTTAAAGGACTTTTCAATTCTTCTAGTAGGTGTCTCGAAGATTTATCCTTCATTTTGGCTGGGAAAACTGCCCCCTAACACCTTCTTCCATCTCTCATTGCTCTTGTCACTGAAGATGAAATCAAATCTATTATTTTCTTTGCTTCCCAATTCTCTGTGCCTAGTCTAGATGGTTTCAAATTTGAATTCTATAAATCAGCTTGGGGTAGCATTAGCTACTGTGTTTACAAAACGGTTAAACATTTTCTTTTCTAATGCTTACTTGCTAGATAGGGTTAAAGCAACTATTTTATGCACAATTCCTAAGAGTTCTCATGCATCCAATATTTCATATTGCAGGCCTATTTTTTTATGTGATACTTTCTATAAAGTTATTGGAAAGATTCTTACTAATAGATTGAGCCCGGTTATACCCCATATCATCAATTTAGCTCAGGTTAGCTTTATTCAAGGTAGAAGCTCTACTAACAACAATTTGCTTGCTTCTGAGTTGTTAAGGAATTTATCTACTCCTGGTAGCAAAAAGCTTTTCTATGTCAAATTAGATATTTTTAAAGCTTTTGACATGGTTTCAAGAAATTTCCCTATTCAAAAAGGTTCAAATAGTTTGCCGCCTCTTTTGGTCTCACGGATTTAAACCTGTATTTTTCATATTAAATTTTCCATTTGCATCAATAAGACTTCACAAGGTTATTTTGCATCTAATTCTTTCCTTAGACAAGGATTTCCATTATCTCGTTATCTCTTTTGCATTGTGATGGATGGGTTGTCAAACTTTTTGGATAATCTTGCTGAACCTAATTATTTTACTTTTATGAGTTGGGAAGCAACATAATTCTCATCATTTATGCACGGATGATCTCCTCATTTTTGGTGAGAGCTCCATGAATAATGCTTCTGTGCTGTTGAAAATTCTGAAAGATTTTGGAGCTGCTTCTGCTCTCTATATTAATCCTAGGAAAAGCTGCATTTCCTAGTGAGATTTTAAGTATTTTCAATGTTGAATTGACTTTCAAGTACTCGGGCATTTCTTCAAAGAGGCTTTACATTACTGATTTCCAGCCCTTCTACTCACAATTTACAAACAAAGAACCAGATGACGTGCACAGGTAACAATGCCTTCACCTATCGTCCAAAGCCATATCTTGTTACAAATCCTGAAGTCAAAACTACAGGACAATTTCACCCAAATACAGCTTCAATGATGATGTCAAAGAAGCATATTTTTGACCAAAAGCCAGAATTTTCTTAAGAAGACTTCCAGCCTCTAACACAAGGGACGGATCTAAATGCCATAAACTAAAAAGTACCGTTCTTTGTGGAAAGACAACCAAGCCCTAATAGCGGGCCGGTCGACCGCGTTTCATCCTGCTGCAGTGCTACAAGTAGCAAAGCAACGTAGAAGCATCACGAATGGGTTTCAATACCTGGATCAAACAAAGGGTGTAAGAAATCAGGGGAACGATACCTGAGAACTGTCTATTCTCTCTCTTCCTCGGGTCTCCGCCAACGCGATCGTATGCTTCCCTGGCCTCACCCTTCTATTCTTCTTGCGCTTTCACGTTTACCATCAACGACCTTTAAGCGATTACCAGGCCGGCAACTCCTTCCTTGCACAGTTTTCTTGTCTGTCGCAGCTATCCTGTTGCTTCTACTGATTTCCCGCTTTCCTACTACTGGCTCGCCATCTTCTTCCCGCTACTTGCATATGACTTTATATATGCCAGTGAACTCAGTCGACATTATGCCAATCAAAACCAAGATATTACTATGTTGCCCTTAGGGCATCTCCAACCGAACTCCATGTCATTATTTTCCAATCGAACGGCAAAAGGGATGTCATTTTCTCGTTCGTGAAAAGTGCGATATCAATATTGACGTCACACTATTCACAAATGCATTTTTGGCGAAAACAAAGAAAGCGAAGGGGGGAAAGACTTGCACGTGTGGTTGAGAAAGAATATACACATAATATTTTTTTTATGTTAAGAAATAGAATTTGGTTGAAAATGAATTACTATATTTTGAAGTATTATTGCAATTTGGAGTGGAAAATGAGTTTTTTGGTTGGAGATGATCTTAGTTGCTACCATTTCTGGTTCGGCTTCTGGCTATTGTTTTGTGCGTCGTGTTCTAGGTCCAGTCTTCCTACTGATTTAGGGTGATTCAAATTTTAAATTTTAAATTTATTTTACTCAAATAAAATTGACTTGAATCCATGTGATTAATTTAAGCTAAATTTTTAATTGATTTAAATAAATTCAATTAATTTTATTTAAAATCATCATTTATGATTATTAAATTTATTAAAAATATTTAAAATACAGAAATAATGGAGAACTTCTGTGATTTTTGTATCCGAAAAATATAACTTGATAATTTTATCTAAGCACATTTAAAAAAAGAAAAAATTTGGAATAATTTTGTATCCATTTTGCTTATATATTTGAGAGAGAAGATATGATTAGTTTCAATAGAATAATAAATTTGCAACTAAAATATGCTCTGATTAGATCAATTGTTTGATATTCCTACCGCTGGATAATAATAGAAAATTTTGGTTCTCATACGTCGTCATGAAATCATCTTGATCGGGCACGAATCTCGAAGCAAAAACCAACCAGAAAACTTCAAAAATTAAATTCAGGAGCACCTGAACTCCGATTTCAGCGAGCTTATAGTCAAACTGAGCGTCTCGGAACTATGAACCCAATGACACCAAATTCAACCCAATCGAGCCCAAATGGGTCCAAATCAAGGACTCGAAGCGCTGTTGGAAGGTTCAAACCACAATTTGAGTTACCAAATGGTCTTCGATTTTAACGAACTTATACTCGAATCGAACGGCTCGATGAGACGAATCTAACGAGCCCAAGATCACCGGATTCCGACATCACTAAGGCCCTCAAATGTTCAACAAATGGTGAACGATCAAAGGATTCAATATCAGCCGTCCATTCGGCCACTCCCTATTTGCCCATGATCTCACACCTATTTACGTGCTATGCCACTCCAGAAAAACTATAAATAGACCCCTCAATCCTCATAAGGGAGGAGGGAAAGCCAGAAAAAGAGAAGAAGAAGAGAAGAGCGAGGAGAATCAGCTCCCCCTCGACCACCGCCGGAGTTTTTCCCGCCGCTTAAATACACCAGAATTCTGCCGGAATATTCGGGAGACGCCAACGTTCTGCAAAACTTTGTTTCAATTCAGAAGAAAATTATTGTAATCTGATCGTCCTGACTTTTGGGACGGATTAGCTTCTTGTAATTCACGCAGTACTAGTGGAACTTTTTCAACTGGGCGCGGCCCCGTGGTTTTTCCCTTTTTAAGGGTTTTCCACGTAAAAATCATGGTGTTCATTTTTTCCTTTCCTGTTTGCGTGTGCTGAATATTCGTACAACGCTCGGACGTGAAATTACAAACTCTACCGCCGCATATATTCTAGCCCGCAACAGGTTCTTTTTTTTTTTATAATCTCTATAGAGAATAGAATAGAAAATTTTCGTTCTTAAATAGAAGGTTGATATTATTTAAAAAGTTTATGTGATTGATATATGAATAAGTTGATGGCTTGAAGTTGAACAGATTACAATATGGTGCTTATAATATTAATTTTCTCTTTGAAAGAAGGCATATATTATAATCTTTATAATTATTATATAAAATTTTTATTATTTATGAGAAGATTTTGCTCAAATTATTTCATGAAATATAAAAATAATCTTTCATTCCTTATATTTTCGTACTTTTAGAAAATTAATTGTTAGTTTAAGTAAATTTCATAAACTTGTTTAAGTAATTATATATATGTTTTTTTATGAATTATCATTGATTTCCTATTTAATTGAAGTAAAAAATAAATATGGACATTTTTTGTCTTTTAAAAAATAAAGCATATACGCGAAAATTTTAATAAAAAATATATTTATATTTATATTTATATAGCATATGTTTTATAGATTTAACCAAATCAACTCTTTTTTTTTTTTAATAAAGAAAAGTAAGTGAGAGTATGCTTGTCAATAAATGAGCTGTTCCAACAATCAAATCAAAACAAAAATCTAATTTTTTTTTTTTTATATATATATATATATATATAATCTATTTAAATGTGTAAAAAAAAAAAGTTGAGAGAGCTTCGGCACCAACCACTCTTACAAAACAAACATCAACTTTCTAAAACAACTGTACAGGACATCGACCCAAAATGTCACTGTTAACGGCCATTTCGCCGATAATTGCGAGCATGGGGCCGTCGGCAAGAAGTCTCTTTCTCGAGTCGGAAAGTAGGTCCGTCCACAGCCGTACGCCTATTATATTGAACATGATTGTATTGAATTGTGAATTGAATTGTTGTGACACAATTACGAGGCAACACCTTTTTATTTATTTATTTATTTTGGACATTTAAGTCATTTAACACAAATTCACACACACAACACAGACAAATAGACTCTGGAACATAGATCTCTTAGTTGAAAGCCTAAGCTCTCAACAAATAAGCAAAGGAGACCTGTGTACGAGGCAACACCTCATTTATGTGAATTGTCTAATAGAAGAATAAGGAAACAATCTCATTTACGTGACAGTCTGAAAAAAAATAAGGTAAAGTTTATTATTTAGATGCCATATTGTAAGCGAAAGCTTAAAAAGGAAATTGAGTAAAATGAAAGGGAAAGATATCTGGAATTATATCAGAATGTATAATACAGGGTTGAGCCTTGTTATATAGGCATATAGGCTTGAAATGGAACCGTACATCAAGAATTGGAAATGACATAAATGTAAACCAACTATTGGGACCTAATTCCACCTGTACACATATGCTAACATGCCCCCTCAAACTAATCATCCTTTGAACGGATGTTTAGTTTGTTTCGTAAGTGGAGAAAACGTTCTTTGGGTAGAGATTTGGTCAGTATGTCTGCTATCTGATGGGCGGAGCTGATGTGAATGATATTGAGATCGCCGGCTTTGATATGATCGCTAATGAAGTGATAGTCGATCTCTACGTGCTTTGTCCGAGCGTGGAAAACCGGGTTGTTGGCGAGAGCGATGGCTGAGGTGTTGTCGCAGTGTAGAGGAGTCGGTCCGATTTGAGGTATGCGAAGTTCGGCCAGCAGCCGCCGAAGCCAGATCACTTCGGATGTTGCAGATGTGATCGATCTGTATTCAGTTTCGGTTGACGATTTGGCGACCGTGACTTGCTTTTTCACGGATCAAGAGATGATTGTATTGCTGAGAAAAGTGCAGAACCCGGTAATTAACCTTCGATCCGAGTTGTCTGCAGCCCAGTCTGCGTCGGCGAAGGCACGAAGCTGTAAGTCACCTGGATCTATTGGAATGCCGAGATCGGTAGTCCCTTGGACATAGCGGAGCAGACGTTTGAGTGTTTGGAAATCATCAACAGATGGTTTGTGCATGCGTTGACAAATGTAGTTAGTAGTGAATGCAATATCAGGTCTAGTGATAGATAGGTATTGAAGCGAACCTGCAATTTTTCGGTACAGCTGAGGGTCGGAGAATTCTTCTGTGCTGGCAAAGCCAGTGGAACGTTTGAGCGACATAGGTGTGAGAGCAGCTTTGCTGTTGTTGAACCCGACTGATAGAAGAAGTTGCTTGGCGTAGTGGGTTTGATTAAGGAAGTAGTCTGTTTTTGTTTTGGCAACCTGAATTCCTAAAAATAGAGATATGTCACCTAATTGTTTGAGATTAAATTTGGAATGTAATTGACGTAAAAGATGTGCGATTTGAGACTTATCGTTTACGGTGACCAATATGTCGTCGACGTATATAAGTACAAACAGCCTCGTGTTGTCTTTTGCGTAGATTAGTAAAGATGGGTCAGCCTTGCTAAAGATGAAGCCGAAGGCTTGTAAGGTCGTTGTGATTTTGCTGAACCACTGTCTTGGAGACTGTTTAAGTCCGTAGATGGACTTGTGGAGCTTGCACACGAAGTCCGGATGTGTAGTGTCGTCGAACCCTGGTGGCTGCTTCATATAGATATCTTCTTGAAGATCTTCGTGGAGGAATGCATTCGATACGTCGAGTTAGAGAATGGACCATTGTTGATGAAGAGCTAGTGTGATTAGAACACGAATTGTCATCATTTTGGCGACAGGGCTGAACGTGTCAGTGTAGTTAATGCCGAATTCTTGAGAACATCCAAGGGCGACGAGACGGGCTTTGTATTGAGAAATGGTGCCGGAGGGATGACGTTTAATCCTGAATGTACACTTGCAACCAATGACCGGTTGGTGGGGTGGACGGGGTACAAGCGACCATGTAGATTGGTTCTGAAGAGCCTGGTGTTCTGCGGTCATTGCTTTGCGCCAATGTTCATGTTTGATCGCTTGAGCAAAAGAGTTAGGAGGTTCTTCGAGTGTCGAGATGGCCGAGAGATCGAAGATCTTCTTTGGTTTGGTGATACCCGTCATAAGCCGTGTGTTCATTTTGTGTGTTCTAGCTTGCGGAATTGGTACAGATGCAGGAACGGTTGGACTTTGTGTCCTGGTTGGAGAGGGTGCTGGATGAGGATTTTGTTGAGTGATGTTGGTGTTTGGTTGAGGTGGAGGTTTGGGTAGGTTGTGGATCGTTGCAGAGGCTGGGGTAAGAAGAAGTGGTGATTGATGTAATGGTTGTGGAGTGACCTGTCGCGGTGGATTTAAGTTCTGAAATGGAAAGATACTTTCGCAAAACGTGACATGTCTTGATATATAAATTCTGTTAGATTGAATATCGAGACATCTGTATCCTTTGTGGGTAGTGGAGTATCCGATAAACACACATTCTCTGGATCTCGAGTCGAGTTTGCTGGAGGTGTAGGGCTTCAACCACGAAAAACAAAAGGCATCCGAAGGTTCGGAGATGCGAATATGAGGGGTGCCGTCCATGAAGCAGAAAATAAGGACTGTTGGGAGTTGTAGCTTTGCTTGGTATGCGGTTTATAAGGTAGTGAGCTGTTGTTAAAGATTCTGCCTAGAATTTTTGTGGAAGACTTGCAGCGTGTAGAAGAGTCCTTGTTATGTCGAGAAGATGTCTGTGTTTTCTCTCAGCCATACCGTTTTGTTCGAGAGTATGCGGGCAGCTGAGTTGCCGAGTGATCCCTTGTTCGATAAGATAGTCAGTGAATTGTTTGCCAGTGAATTCGCCTCCGCCGTCGGAGCGCAGGTTTATGATATTGCTGTTAAACTTATTGTGAATAACAGTGCATAAATTTTTAAATTTTGACAAAAATTCAGATTTAGCTGTCATCAAATAAAGCCAAGAGTTTCGTGTAAAATCGTCAATGAAAATCACATAATATCTATAACCGTTCATAGATTGACAAGGTGCCAGACCCCATACATCCGCATGAACAAGCTGAAATGGTTTATTGCTAACAGACGAACTACTAACAAAAGGTAGTTTATGAGATTTAGACACTTTGCAAGAAATACAAATGTTTGAAGAATCAGAAAAATTGCGTAAATTCGGAATAAAATGGACAAGAGACGAGAGAGATTGCTGGTTCGGATGCCCAAGACGAGCATGCCACAGAATATCGTTGCGATGCCGAACGTGAAGAGCAGAATTAACGAATGCAGTGGGGGCTTGAATTTGATACAGCCCGTTATGGTTGCGACCACGAAGAAGTTGCCGATTGTCATGAGAGTCCTTAATCACAAAACCATTAGCGTCAAAAAGGATTGAAATCTTGTTATTGGTTGTTAGTTTGTATATTGATAAGAGATTATGAGAGATAGAGGGAACGTGTAAAATATTGCGAAGGTTTAGCTTACGAGCGGACTCCGGTAGAGGAAGAAGTCCATTTCCAGTGTGTTGGATAGGAATTGTGCTACCGTTTGCCACCGAAACCAAGTCGAGCCCATTGTAAGAGGATGTATTTGTCAGGTTGGAGAGATCTGGAGTCAAGTGAAAGGTGGCTCCGGAGTCAAGAATCCACTCCGTGTTGTTCGAGGACGGTTGTTTCTACGTGTAGTATGCTCTGGAATTCGTCGAGGATGAGGGTACATATTGAAGATTGCATCTATTCCAGTAGTTGGGCGCAGTGTGACCAGTCTTGCTGCATATTTGGCATATCGGTCTTGGAGTGTTAGGTGGATTTCGAAGCTGAGATGGATTGTTGTTGGAATTGGACTGCCCGTTCTGGTTCTTTAGTTGTGATCTGTTGAAGCGGCCACGGGTAGATTTGTTCCGAACAGACATCAGTGTCGTATTGTTTGACGGCGGGTTGAGATCTTTGTAGTTTTCTTGCTGAATATTTATCTCTTCGCTGACTAGAAGAGAGTAGAGAACATCCAAAGAGATTGGATGCTGAGAAGTTCGGATTGCTATCTTGAAGGGATTGTAGATGGCTGGAAGTCCGTTGAACGTATAAAGGATTATGTCTTCGGTGTCGAGCGTGGAACCAGCGGCAGCGATGTTGTCAACTAGGTTCTTGATTTGAGTTAAGTATTGTTGCATAGTCTTGTCTTTCATTTGAACCTGATGGAGTTCGTTCTTAAGCTGGATCACCCTGGATCGATTTGTTGGTTGGAGTCGTGTTTCAAGAATCAACCATATCTCATGGGCGGTAGATAAAGTGATCACATAGGGAAGAACGACAGCGGAGATTGTAGAAAAGATTGCGGAGATGAGATTCCGA
Organism: Dendrobium catenatum; assembly: GCF_001605985.2. Classification (NCBI taxonomy): domain Eukaryota; kingdom Viridiplantae; phylum Streptophyta; class Magnoliopsida; order Asparagales; family Orchidaceae; genus Dendrobium; species Dendrobium catenatum. The sequence continues at coordinate 22,564 of NW_021319959.1, read as the reverse complement.
TCTATGAGATTCCATAGACGGTGATCATTCACGGCGGAGACGGGAGGGCACGGGTTTGTGCCGTTGAGGCGCCCTGTGAGACCTCGTTCCCTTACTGTTCCTCTCTGATTTGGATTTTCCTCTCAGGATCGTCCAGGACGATTTGAGATCGTCCAGGCCGATCGGCACTGTAGAAAATATCGGCCTGCAGATAGTTCTGGGAACCGTCCAGGACGATTTTTCTGGTCTGATCGTCCCGGGACGATTTGGCGATCGGCCGGGCCGATCAGACAAATG
>NW_021319959.1:18190-21586 GCF_001605985.2 Dendrobium catenatum | reverse complement strand
ATTGATTGAGCTTGATTTATCGATTTTCCTGCTGCTGCATTAACTGGTTTCATTGACTATGGATTTCCACGTTGCATAGATTCATTGACCATTGACTGATATTGATTTGATTGACTGACATGCATATTGATAGCATCGCCGTGCTTTGATTTCAATTATAGGTATTAGGTGACCTGCTGGGCTTTGTAAAGCTCATTATATGTGGTTGATATTTTCAGGTCAGGGCAAGGGAGCAGAAGATAGGAATTGATCCAGATCTTCAAGTTTTTGTCTTTTGATTGATAGTGATTCTTTTGTGCTCAGGATAGATTTCAGAACTGATGATTGTAGTGTAGTTCCTGAGTTTTGTACATGACTTTTTGAGATATGAATCGACTTGTATATTGATGTTTTAAATTTCATAGATGTTTGATAGACTGCTTAATTGAAGGTTTTAGATAACTCTGGTAAATTATTTGAGAAATAGATTGACATTCTTTCCAAGTTAGATCTTGGGGCATCACACGCCCGCTGAAACCATTGGCGGCAAAGTGTTGGTGAATTTGAAATTTCCATATGGAATAATTTTCGGTGGTGAGAAGAGTAGGAACAAGATTTTTCAGATTTGAGATGAGGAATTTCAATGGCGCTGGAACCACGAAATCTTCAAAGCATGGTTGAGATTTTTGAGTCTTCTTGCGCGGAGGCCGATGAGCCTTGATCTGCTATGGACGGGAGACGAAGAAGGAAAAAGAACAAGAAGCCGCTAGGCTGTAACGTCTGATACCATGTAAGCGAAAGCTTGAAAAGGAAATTGAGTAAAATGAAAGGGAAAGATATCTGGAATTATATCAGAATGTATAATACAGGGTTGAGCCTTGTTATATAGGCATATAAGCTTGAAATGGAACCGTACATCAAGAATTGGAAATGACATAAATGTAAACCAACTATTGGGACCTAATGCCACCTGTACACATATGCTAACACATATATCTCTACTTATTAGTCATTTTATCAATCATCAATCTAATCTTATAATTTATCGATCATCTACCTTATCAATCATATCAGTATCAATCTCATCTACTTATTCAATATATTAATTCATTCAATTTTCCTGTTCTTACTTTCATCTCATATCATATATATCATAATAATTGACATCTTATACACATCATATACAACATTCATAACATATAGATCTATTCAAAATTCATGCTATGACAAATGAACTATGATCATATGCATGACATATATATCATTTATAGATTTCATACATTTTCTCCTGTTTATTTTGTACCTAATCAAAAAGTTCTTTTAAAAATTAGCCCAAACTTCTTTTATTTTTTGTATAAACTAGTATTATTTCCTATTAATCATGTGAAATTTGATTCATTTTATGCCTTATTTTTTCCTTAAAGTGAACTATCTTTTGATTAAGAGTCTCTTCTTCTTCAAACCTTATCCTTAGCTATTACTCCTCACCTTCTTTAGATTTAGGATTTTATAGGTCCACCTACTTTTGCTTGACCTCAAATCACATACTGCGCTACAAGATATAAGGCTCTTATATAGTTATAATAACCAAACTCATATTATGCAAAAAAGAAAAAGAAAGAAAGAAAGAAATTCAGTTTTATGCCAATCCATATCATATTAAGTTGAAATGTATATATTTTTTTTCCTTCTTTGTATACCTTTTCATAAGTTCACTGATTTAAAAAATGTTTCATTACAAATATGTTTAATATTAAAGTTTGTAAAGAAAGATATGACAAAATTATATATATGAGTTTTGATCTATTTATATATCTTTTTTCTCTTAGATCATATGAGTATATAAAATTGTTATGAATAATTCATTTTCCAACCTTAGCCATTCCACGCTCTCTTTGTCCGTCATATTTGAATTGCGAATGTCACATACCCTTTTTCACTGTCCGAGAAGATAGGAATTTTAAAATTTTGAATTATGACGAAGGTAGGGGAAATCTAAGAATTGTGATTAATGGTGAAAGCTGAATGATATAGGATGGCAATGAGGGACAGTTGATTATGGTTAATAGATGATATCCATTGATGATTGGCATGTATTATTTGGTAAAATAACCTAGATCATTAAATAAGCAACATCTTGGCACTAGATCTTTCCTAATATTAAAGTTCTCATTGTCAAAAATCTATCAAAATACGCAGCTCATCTTGATTTGCTCGTTAGGAGATTTGGCTATCAACATCTTAAGTTCGAAGCTTGTGTATGTGATTTGTGCGTGAATTTGTCTTATTTGACTTAAATGTCTCAAAAAAATGTTAAAATTAATTAATTAGGTTGCTTCATTAAAATAAATGTGCATAACAAATGAATCATATTTAATACATTTTAAAAATATAAATGTAAGAAGTGATCTTAATATCAAAATATTTTTATTTTTGGCAATTTAACACTGTGAATGACTAATATATTTGATTCATATAAGAACCTCGATAGGAAGGAAGAATAAGGGACTAGGAAGCTATATCAGATATTCAAATAGGCCAGAAATTAGAGATGGTTAGGGGTGCAAACGAGTCAAGTCGAGCTCGAGCCAGGGGGTGTTCGAGTCGAGCTCGATTGCCAAATACCGAGCTCGAGCTCGAAAAATGAGCTCGAGCTCGACTCGTCTCAGGAAACGAGTCGAGTCAAGCAGCTCGTCGAGCTACATCATTCCGAGCTACCACGCCGTTCCCGAGCTATGTCGATCGTCGATGACTCGAGCTCCGACCTTCGTTGTCCCGCAAACTCCGTCGAAGGCTCAAAACCACGAGTTCGTCGTCCCAAGCCGTGAGTTCCGTCATCTAGCTAAGCTCCGACGAAGCACACGAGCTATGAGCCTCCGACCTCTGTCGTCCCGAGGTGCGACAATCGAGCTCCGTTAGTTTTGTCGTCCTGCAAAGCTCCGATGAAGCACGCTGCACGCGAGCTCCGAGCCTCCGGCCTCTGCCGTGCCCCGATGAAGCAAGCAAGCTCGGAGGCTCCGTCATCTGTCATTTTGCATTTCCCGCCGTCGAGCAAACTCGTCTCCGAGCCTCCTCCATCGAGCTACTCGGCGAGCCTACGAGCCGAGTAGTGCTCTGTTCGAGCTCGAGCTCGATAAGCCATCGAGCTCGAAGTAGTGTTCGAGCTCGACTCGCGAGCTCGATAAGCTCGACTCGTCGAGCATGTTATCGAGTCGAGTCCGATCCGGCTCGCGAGCCGGCTTGACTCGGTTGCACCCCTAGAGATGGTTGATTGGTATTCTAAATAGTGGATATTGTTTTAGAATTTTGTATGAATATGAAAGTCCTCTTTGCTGAAATAAATTTATAATATGTAGAAATATGGTCTATTATATATATTATAAAAAAAAATTCAGTAATTGTATTATGATTAATCGA
>NW_021319959.1:7207-18090 GCF_001605985.2 Dendrobium catenatum | reverse complement strand
TTTATGTAACATTCAAATTTTATCTATTTATAAAAAATATTCTCTTATTTCTATTCATCAAATTCTCATTAAAATATTGAAATTAACAAAAAATTTCCACTCATATAAATTTTTGCTTTCGTCAAATTTCAAACATTTGATCCTACACACAAAACTTCATATATTCAATAATTCATTTCTTTAAATAAGGAATAAATTTATAAATAAAATTTTGCTCATCATAAACTTTTTTTGAAAAATAATAATAATAAATTTATACTGAAAACGCAACATAACTAATGGTCATTACACAAATAATTAAGCACAGGTGGCCTAATTATAGATGGTCATGAAACAAATAATTAACGGACAGATATTATAAGAAATTAAATTCAATGCATTTCAAGTTGCTATGTGCATAGCAGGCCTACCTAATTAGTACTTAGTGGCATTCGCATTCAAGAAGTGTTAATTTCTTGGGAGATAAGTGGGCTAAATAATCATTCCGTCATTGAATGGCTCTCTCTCCTGTTCTCGTCTAAATGATGACTTCTCATTAACAGCAGCTAAGGACTCAATTTAATTTGGTCTATTCGTTAAAAATTTTAGCTAATAATCAAAGAGTTTTTGGTTCGAATCTTACATATATGAAGTGTGCCTAAATTTATCTTAATTGAGCTAAACGTCAAAAAAAAAAGCAGCTAAAATGGGGGTAAAGGAGATCTAAGTATAGAATAAGAAGTGTAGTATATTAATATTTGTCTAACACATTCAATATAAAGCAAATTTATAATAAATACAAAGTTGGTTCCAACAAAACGTAAAAACTTGTTTAATATAATTTGAGAATCATAGTTGGGTGATGATGGTTAAAGGATTGAAGTAGGACAAAAGTGAGCAGAGGACCGTAGTCGAGTAATTGTAGTCAAATGATTATAGTTAGGCATAGAAGATTTAAGGATCTTAGTCGGATGATGATGATTGAAGTAATGTAGTTAGATTATTGTGGTCAAAGAATAATAATCGGTTGATTGTTGTTAGGGAATAATGTTCAGGCAATGGTAGTGGGAATATTATGATATGACGATGATCATTTGAAGATTGTAGTCAAATGATGATGGTTGAAAGGTCGTAGTTAGTCTACAATGGTTGGAGAATTGTAATAGGGAGATTATTAGTGGATGACTATATTCAGCAATTGTGATTGGAGGATCGTAATTAGACCACAATGGCCAAAGGAATGTAGTCAGGCTAAGGTAGTTGGAGGACTATAGTAGGGTGATAGTGATTAAGAGACTTTACTTGGACAATCATGGTTGAAGGATTGTAATCAACAATAGTGGTTGAGGAATTGTACTCAAGCAATAGTGGTTGGGATTTATAAACGAGCTATGGTGATTATAAAATCGTAGTCAGGCAATAGTGATCAATAGCGAAGATCATGCGATGTTCTGATGGTGACGATCAGACATTGGTATAACGATGGCTCTTTGATGAGGTGTTCAAAACATGATGGTTAAATAATGCTAATCATATGAAGGTTGTCCTACAATAGTTTTTGGGCGATGGTCCAATGATTGTTGTGTGGCGGTGGTCCAATAATGCTAGTTGGGTGGTGGTTTGGCGATGATGCTTCGGTGAAGTTTTGAGATTCATCAAACTTGTAAGCTCTATTGAATCTTTAGCTAAGGTTCTAACCCTCCATATATATAGAGAGGGCTTATTTATATATTTTTAAGAGTTGCATGCCCTATACATATAGCTAAATTACATAATACTCCTTATATTATTTTGCGCTCCTTAGATTTGTCTTATTATTATTATTTTTTTTTAAGATCCATTCATTGATAATAAAAAGAGAGGTACAACAACAAATGACCAACAACCCAAAATACATAACAATTAAATCCCAAAAAAATCAGACATATAAGGAAAAGCAACGAAAGGGGACTTAGGAATGAAGGCCCTCAGCACCATCCTAGCAGCCAAACATGAACTATCCGTAGGTGACAGAAAACAATCGCAAAACCAAAGCTAAGACACCTAGGTTGCCAGCCAGCTCAGCTAACAAGGGGCAATAGGGGCCTCCTTATCATCGTCCAACAAAACAATAAAATGCACCAACTTAATCGTATGGACAAAACAGGACACCTATTCTTCCTGCCTTTTCTTTTTTGCTTATTGCTATTCACATTAAGGGCACCCCGCAGAATAACAGAATGGTCCTTCTCAAATTCCTAATACTAATATTCTTCTCCACTACAATGAGAAGAATAATCCTCTAAAACCAACCAGCCATTCTGAATCAAAACAGAGCTTTTCACAGACTTAGCCACTTGCTCTTTCATTTCCATATTAGACATAACCGCAATAGGGATATTAACAAAATTGACATTGCCCTCCAAGCCAACAGAGGAGGAAATAACATCAGGATTCACGGAACACCCACCAACTGATAAAACTTGAATAGGGGAGATGGAAGAGGCAGACTGTTCAGCGACCACGACCACACCAGGCAGATTAGCCGAGGCCAAACCGCACAGGACAGACGCCGCACAAGACAAAATAGGTGACAAATTCACACCACAATTCATAACACCAGCATCACTATGACATAAACGTGGGGCATGGGCAACACGAACATCCCCAAACACAATAGAGTCCACTTGGGAAAAAGCCGTAGGTGAACCTAAAATGTCCTAAGGACGTAAATTAACTCCCTTAGCGGCATTCGAAGCATTATCCACAGCAAGAGATGGATCAACATTAGTGGGGGAGATGGAAAAAATATAGGAATATGAACCTCATTAGGACCGTCTCCCTCCATACCCAAAGCACTACCCTCAATAGATTCAACATGCACAATACACATAGGGGGTAAACCAACAACAACAGTAATATCCACAAAGACAGACAATATAGCTAAAGCATTGACATTGGCAACAACAGTCATAGAACCGTTAATACAACCCACCCCTAGAAAGATAGGAGACATAATATGATTAGAAACTGACTGAACTAAACCCATGTTCGAAATAGAATCCACAATACCCGAATCCACATATATAATCCGTTCAGAAACACGATGCTCCCTGGCCAATTGCTGATGCAAAACCAAACACCCCGTAATGGAATGACCCAAAGCTTTGCAATGCAAGCAGTAAGATGACACATCTTCCATAACAACTGATTGAACATACCCCAGATTATTCGGGCCAACCCAAACATTCTCCTGAAATTATTTTGAAACATCCAATTCAACCATAACACGATCAATTCGAATTGAGACCCTGGAGGATCTAGGAGAGAATAGATGGGGATGCAAATTAGGAAAAGACACCCAAACAAAGACAATAGGGGATTCAACATCTACATCAAAAAAAAGGCGACCACTTGATCAATCGCATATAATAATTGTTCATAAAATATGAACAATACTTCAAAACATGACAGTAATCCAAATCGTTTGCTAGTTTAATAAAAATATTCTTTGCATTGAGCACAATAAAAGAAAATTCACCATTGAGTTTAAGATTGAAAAAAAAAAATCTCCTAATTGCATTAAGGGATAGCTGGTGGGATGGAAACTTCCCATCAACGTGAACTCAAACGGAGTGGCTAGAGATAACACCTCAGCCTTAGAAATCCACAAAGAAGGTGTCTCACGATGAGAAGAAATCTTCAAATCATGGAAGGAAGAAATGTTACCCGAGAGAACATCTCTAAAAGACTTAGAAGAAGAATTGGCCGCAAGAAAATTGGCATCGAGCAACTTCAAACCAGCCATCAGAAGCAACAGTCACTAAAAACACAGAAAATGAACAAGGAAGGCAGAATATCACTTCCCTGATCGAAAAGGAGGTGGCGGAAGGCGTGACCAGAAGCGGAAAACCCAAATCTCCGCGGGGGGAGAAACCCTAGCATAGCGCATTAGGAGAAATCATTAGGAATTTGAGGAGTGAAATTAGATTTGTCTTGTTAATATGCTTTATTAGATTATAAGTTTAGGGCTCGTTGTTTTGAGCTCAAGATGATGCTCGATTGGGGAGTAATTTGTAAAATATCTTATAGATTTAAATGCAAATTACTCTCCAGATATCTATCAAATCACTTTTATTTTATTTTTGTAGTGTAGGGCTCATCGTTCCAATTCCATAAAGCTCAAAATCATTAAAGTTAGTCTAGAAATGGATTTTTGGTGAATCTTTGAAGTGTTGGATAGTTTTTAATTAAAAAAATGATTTTTTTTTCTTTTTTATTTTCCCACAGCGACAGCTGTCTCGATGGCGGGACTCCGGCTGGATGGCGGTCAATGGCAGTGATATTGCGGCAGGACAACGATCGGCAGCGGCAACTCAGTAGCTGGACAAAGGCAGAGTGGTGGCAGGAACGGGCTGAGATGGCAGCTGCCACGTGCCAGCGTGTTGACTATTCACTTATCCACTTCAGTGTTGCATGGGATGTCGTGTAATGGGTCATATGGATCAATTATTCAGTGGAATCTTGATTGTTTAGTAAAAGATGGATGGACCAGGTTTCGTCTTTATCATTCATAACAAATTTCTTATGGATTTTTTTGTATTTGTTGTGGGTTATTCACTGGACCAAACTAAAAGAAATTTTCATAAAATATTAATAACTCTATGAACTATCTACACCTTAATTTGGGGGCTTTATATGGTGTATTTTGAAAGTTATTTACAATCAAAATTTTAACCAAAATCTAAAATATGCCTCTATATGGTGGTCAAAATTATCGTTCTTGGACACATTTTCTTTGTTAGAATAACAGAAATAACTTCGATCTCTGAATGAATCTCCTCTTGAAAATGATTGGATTGAAAGTTATGATGAATGGAATAAAAATGACCTATATGTTACCTCAGATCTCTCTTTTAACACACTTTTGCCAGTGGAAAAGAGTGGAGAAGGGAGAAGGAAGCCCCAATAACCAAATGAAAGTAATGGGAGCTCTGGAGGTGGCTTGTGTGAAACCCTTCAAATTTTAAAAAATTTTGTTTACCTAGAAATGTTAAAAATTATTTCAGGAGATATTATAAGCACAAATCATAAACCATCTTCACCTGAATATTTATAGTGTAGTGCTTTAACAACCCTATTTTTTCATAATTTTTGGACATTGGTGAAATTTCTTAAAAAATCAGCACCTGTCGATACAAGTAGAATTTTTGGGACAAACATGGGTCCGTTTTATAAACCAATTTTATTAGAGTGTTTTAAATATGATTAGTTAATTTTTTAATATTTTTATAATTTTTTTTATTTTCAAATTTAAAGGTATAAATGAATTTAAATGAAATTCGTAAAGTGGATACTCGTTATTGATAGTGACTTTGTTTAACTCCATGTAGTTAATATAGATATGGATCGTACCATCATTTTTCCTTATAAATAAAATATGTATTCCCTAGGGAGGCTCAATAGGACAAATAAATCCCATGTCAACCAACTTTTGAAGTTGAACCTTCAACTTCTGAAGCTCCTAAGGTGTCATCCTATGTAGAGCTTTATATATCGGGGTTGTACCCAAAAATATATCAATACAGAACTCTAAGTCTCTGTCCATAATTAAACTGACTAACTTCTCAAGAAATACATTTAAAAAATCTCATACTACTAGAATATTGGAAAGAGAATCAAAATCTATACTCCTATCTTGGACTGATGCCAGAAATACCATATAACCCTTCTTCCATAATATATCTATTTCCACTACGTAGATCAAACAAGATAAAACATCTTTAAGTCCCTTAAATACACAACTCTCACCATCCATAAATATCGTAACTCTCTTCTTTAAACAATCAATCTGAATAGCATACTAACTCAATAAATTCATATGTGAAAATGAGTAATATAATCAAATTGCATTTATACTACTTATTATAAATCTTAATATCATAGAAATAAAATCTGCTAGTTATCATGCTATATCTAATCGGTAAAGTAATAGAAAGAGAAACATCTAGTATAAATGAAGCCAAGTACAAAAAATCGAAGAAATGCTCGAAAATAAAGGAATGACTAGCTCCATAATCGAATAAAATACAACATGGATGCTCAAAAATATAGACCTTACCTTTAACAATATCTGGAGCATCACGAGCCTACTGCTAAGTCAAAATGTATACACGTGGCTGAGCTGGAGCAACATAATTACTAGGCTCTTTTTGACAAATATTAGATGACCTCCTTGCCACTAAACCCAAACCACCAGATCTACCAAATGGTCCCTCAGAAAAAGTACAGAGAGAAACTGCCCTTGGTCTTCATGTCGGTTTGACAAGGCTTTTAGATATGGACTTATAAAGTTGGACAAATCCTGTCTATGGACACTCTACCACCCGATGTCCTATTTGATTGCATTTGAAGTATTGTCCAATCATCATGTATTACTTATTATAATATCATCAATCCTAATTGTGGCACATAGGTGCCCACTAATAGAACAAGAACTGCTATGTTAACACTGCCAAAGATAGTTGTAGATGTTGATTTTCTATCTCTCTTGGAATCTTTAGATGTAAACTTGCTCTTCTTCCCAGAAAAGCCACTACTAGAACTCTCACCATTGAACCTCTTTCTACTAGTAGTCCATCGCTGCTGAGTAGCCATCAGGTCATTCACTATCAGACATATTGTAATATAATATATAATTCCTTTAATCTATTATATAAGCATTTCCATTTCATTTCCGTTAATAGGGAACGACTAAGGAAAAATAGGGAAAAGGAGAAAAGAGAGAGAAGGGGGAAGTTAGATTTTGGAGGTCTTAGAGCCATTTCTAATTAAACTTAGAATCATGTGAATCATGTTTAGCACGAATCTCAAAAAATCATGTGAACTTGATGAAGCATGAAAAAACCAACTTGATGAAGCAAGAATCTCAATTAACATTTAAATTGGAAACTTTCTTAATTAAATTTAGAATCATGTGAACTTCAATTTCAAAAAATTTCTAATTAAACTAAACTTCTTGATGAGATGAATCCAAAAACACTAAAAATGATCAAATCCTTGTTTAATTGAGCCGAAACCAAGTACTTAAAATAATATTAAAAAAATGTGTAACATTAATTTAAAGCTAAAATGCTCTTAAATTTTCATGTGCGTGAGCTCAATATGAGCATCATGATGAAATGAACTAAACAAGTCCTACATCACTCAGTTTGAAAGACATTTATGCTTTAAATGTCGAATGATCATGTATACTCACATATATGGTTTCATAGGTATTTAGTAGGTAGTTGTCAGGTTATGAGCTGAGGACTCACATCCATTAGGCCCCATAGAGAAACTTGCCCAAGGAAGGTCACCCCTCTTGGGTGCAATGGAGTACCATATCGACCAAGTAACTCGACAATCGCTCCACGGAAGAAAGATAACTATCATAGTGTCTCATCCTCACCCAAGGTGGGTGCCTTCATCCCTACATATTCAAGTCCAACTAGAGGAAAGCGCCTACTTAGAGAGCCCTCAACTTGTCTTGATGTGACCTGCCAATTATTGAGTTCATCTTCTACATAACCTTAGATAATTCTCTTTTCTTCTAGGAAATCAAAGGCTCAGTAGCATATGTTGTTAGCAGCTCCTAAACATCACTCAACCATCAAGCACCCGTTCTTCGAAACTTAGTCATAGACTTGTCCATACCTACTTGACACTATTATATTTGCTCACACTATAGAGCTTGCTTAATATATACTCAACACTATTGAGTTTTGACAACGACAACTCATCAAAACTATGCATCCCCCAGTCTCCCTCAACTAACTAGGAGGCAATACATATCTAGAGTATAATGCACAATATTGTACTTTTATTTTTCTTGATCGTAGTCTTTCAAAACCTTATAAATAAGGGATCATGAGAATTATTTTGAATCTCTTGAATCTTCTAGAGCTTTATATTTGATTGCTTGAATAATTTTGTTATAGTTTTTTTTTTTATTATTTCATCTTTTTGCCTATTCTCACAGGGTTTTAGGTCACCCTCCTAAGGGTTTGTTTACTCGTAGAGTTAATATCATCTTCAAATAAATTTGGATCTAACAGAACAATCTATGATCATGTGTCTTTTAGGATTTTATTTTTTTTACTATAAATGCCACTCTTTAAAAAATATGAATAACCTTCGTTCTTTACATGAGAGGGAACCTTGATCAAAATTTTGAGAGATTTTAAACCTCCTCATATACTTAGTCTCAATGACCACCTCCAACCACTATTGTAGCTTGACCATCATTGCCCAATCATCATGGCTCACCTAAAATCACTTGAAAATTGTCGTCCGAGTATTGTGACCCAACTACGGTCTCTTAATAATAGTCTCCCAACTATAGTCTTTCGACCATGGTTGTCTGACTATTGTAGCCCAATTATAGTCTCCTTACCACTATCACTCAATTACTGTCTCATGACCACCATCATATGACTGTTATAGTCCAACTACAAAGATGATTGTCTTCATTGCATTTCGTCTATGATAATATCTACGCACTCGATCTCTTAAGGTTGGTACATGCCATCAACACCAAGGGTGGTGCTCGCTGACTTTTTCACAAGTCGTCGCCAACAATATTAATGGACGACATCGCTAATATGGCTAATGTATGTCATCAACATCCTCTCTAATGTTTGCACAAACATTATACTAAACTTTCTTAGTTTATAGTTTCTTCTTGTCAAAAGAGAAGGATCAAACATACTACACATCACTTGAAGACAACTCTAATGCTTTAAAAATTTTCAAACTTCTATCATCTATAGTTCATATCTGCTACATTATAATAACACATTTCCCAATTACAAGAAAAACTATTATTTACATACACAAGTGGAATCATTTTAATCAGTTTTGGCATCAAGATTTTTTTCCCCCTTTTTTCATATTTTTAATATAAAAATTCAAGCAATCTTCTTTTATTTACCCTTATTTTATTTATATTAATGTAAGATTTTTATACAAAATTAAGATATCAAATTTGCCCACTCTTATATCATAAAATTTTCAAAATAATGATATAACTTGAAATATTCATTATAATATTATAATATAACTTTTATCACTATTTTGACCACTACTTATTAATGAGTTTTAAATCAAATTGAAATATTCAAAATATCGAAGGACAGGTGTGCCCATTTTCATTATAATGCAAAAGTGGTTCAATATTTTCATCGTTACTATTTTATGTCAACAGGTTTGTCAAAGTCGAGCACTAAGAGTACGGACGACAGTGGCAATAGTTTCATCCTATATCAATGCGAAATTGTGCTGCGAGTGGTGCTAAATTTTTAGATAGGGATCAGGGGATATAGCTATGTCCCACACTATTTTTTTAAAAGAAATATGCCAAAATTTAAATGCACTTGTGTATGTTTTGTACTTGTATATATTTATGTCATGTGAAATTTCTCTTGCCTTTATATAATGGATGATAGGGGTGCCAATTTCGGGTTTCAGATTGGATTTTGGTCGAACTCAAAACTGACCCAAGTTCGAACGAGTTGATCTGAATCGGACCCGATTTTGCAAATGGGTCGAAAACACAAAACCGAAACCCGGCCCGTCAGGTTGTCGTGTTTACCCGACCTGACATGGTTTTGTAAACCTGGCATACTGATGCGTGCTCGACGGACGTTGGCATGCCGAGTTTGACAGACATACGAGGGCCTAATGGGTTCGACGACGATCTCAACGTTAGGCAGCGGACGTGTGCAGACAAATGCGGGCTCGGCGAGTCGGAGGAGAAGGCGGGTAGCGGGCAACACGGATGCGACCACTGGCAATTCGGGCAACGGCACCGCGACACGAGCAGGGGGATGCGACGGCAAGTAGCATAGATACAATCGTAGCAGTGTGGTCATCACGGACGGGCAGAGGCGGTCTCAAGTTAAACCGGGTTGTCGGTCAACCCAAACCCGACCTCTTTTTTTTTTCAAACGGGTGAAATCTAGAAACCCGACCCGTTTGTGAAATGAGCTGACCCTAATCCGAAATTTTTGGGACGGGTTCAAGTCAGATTTTTGGGTCGTTTCAAATATTGACACCTATAATGGATGAAAATATTTGACGAGGTATAATAAAATATTAAAATCTTTATATATAATCAACATAATAATTATCATAATTTTTTTTGTTAAAATATCATAATGAAAATTAGATTAGAATATTCCGATTTATTATTTTATTTGTTTATTACGATATAAATTATATTAAAGATATTTGGTACAATATTTTTGCAAGAAAAAACTCACAACAAAGATTTATGTCTAATACCGGTAGGGAAAATGTGAGACCGCGCTTCACAGCTATGCCGAGTGCTTCCCTTCTTCACCCTGCACAAATCTCTCGTGACTTCGCATCTCATATTGATTTGTTGGTTAAAAGTTTTGGCTTAAAACTAAAATATATTTGATTCGAAATGTGAATTCATCTTAATTAAACTAAATGTATGTAAAATAAAATAAACTAAAATAAAAACAAATCCCCTCTGTCTCGGAGGACACCTGTAAGCCCGCGGAGACTTCAGGTTGACCTTATTGGTACCACCACACCAATTAAAAAAGAAAAATTATATAGCTACAATTCTAACATTTACCCTCTATACACAAACCATCCCCGTTCCTTCACATTATAAATGCAGTTAGGGTTATTTTTGTCAATGCACTTAACTTTATGAGACGAGGATTACTATTTTACTGTTCTGACTTCTGAAGGTTACAGTATTCGCCATGGCTCCCTCCGGCTTTGCTTCTCTTCCACCTCCTCCCCCTTTCTCTTTATAAAAGGGCCATCCACTTGTAGAAGCTACCCTCACCATCTCTCTCTCTCTCTCTCTCTCTCTCTCTTTAGAGGAGATGTGAATTTCATCTGGAGAC
>NW_021319959.1:0-7107 GCF_001605985.2 Dendrobium catenatum | reverse complement strand
CGGCTTTTTTATTGCTTTCTAAAACGGAGTTTTAATACAAAAATAAAAAACTTTGTACTAAAACTCCGTTTTAGAAAGCAGTAAAAAAGCCGTCCCAAACGAAGCCTTAGGTTTTGTTTGGGATGGCTTTTTATTGCTTTCTAAAACGGAGTTTTAATAAAAAATAAAAAAAATTCTACTAAAACTCTGTTTTAGAAAGCAATAAAAAAGCTGTCCCAAACGAAGCCTTAATCTAAATTGATATACATCTTTTTCTCCTTCTATTTCTCTTTTTAGTGCCTTATGTTTTTTAAGTTTAAGTGGCATATGATCCTCATGCTTCTTCTTCTCGGCCTTTCATTTAAAGAATATTTATAGGTTCAAGCAGACACAGATAAAATGTTTTTGGTTTTAGTCCGGTCTTCTAACAGTTCCAGAAGCTTTAAAATTCAATTTATAGTATTGTTGAGGTTAATTCTTTTGACATAAATATTTAAAATATAGAATTAAAAATTACTTAGTTAAAATTTAAATATAATTAATACATCATAAAAAAATTAACTTCATGAAGCATGAATCTCAATGCACATTTGAATTGGAAAATTCCTAAATTAAATTTAATATCATGTGAACTCCAATTTCAAGAAATTTATAGTTAAACTAAACGTCTCAATCAGATGAATCCATAAACACTAAAAATGATGAAATCTCAATTAGATTGAGCCGAATCAATTACTTAAAATAATATTAGAAATTTTGGAATATTAATTGAAAGATAAAATGCACTTAAATTTTCATAAGCTTGAGGTCAAAATGAGCATCATGATGAAATGAATTAAACAAGTTCAACATTACTTAATTCGAGGAAAGAACTCACATCTATTGGGCATCACAAAGAAATTTGTCCAAGGAACATCAGACCCCACTCGCTCTAGGCATGCCAAGGAAGGATACCCTTCTCGAGTGCAATGGAGGACCATATCGACCAAGTAACTCGTCATTCGTCCCATGGAAGAAAGATAACTATCATAGTGGATCAACCTCACTTGAGGTGGGTGCCTTCGTCCCTACATATTCAAGCCCAACTAGAGAAAAGTGCCTACTTAGGGAGCCCTCAACTTGCCTTGATGTGACCATCCAACTACTGAAGCCATCTTCTACACAACCTCATCTAATTCTCTTCTCTTCTAGGCAATCCAAGTCTCAGCAGCATAGGTTGCCAGCGACTCCTAAACATCACTCAGCCATCAAACAATCCTTCTTTGAAACTCGGTCACAAACTTGCCAATACCTACTCGACACTACCATTCTTGCTCACACTAAAGAGCTTGCCTAGTTTATACTCAACGCTATTGAGTTTTCCCAAGGAAAAATCATCAAAACTATGCATCCCTGCACTCCCTCAGCCAACTAGGAGGCAACACATATATAGAGTAGTGTGCACAATATTGTAATTTTACTTTTCTTGGGTGTAGGCATATAGCCTTTTATGTAGCTCTCAAAATCCTATAAATAAGGGATCATGAGAAGAATTTTGCATATTTTGAATCTCTTGAATATTCTAGAACTCTATATTGATCGATTGAATATTTGAATACTTTTATTATAGTTTTTTATAGCTTTTCTTAATTATTTCATCTTTTTGTTTATTCTCACAAGGTTTCAAGTCTCTTCTAAGGGTTTGCCTACTAGTAGAGTCAGGTGTCATTCACAAATAAATTTGGATCTAACAAATCAATCCATGATCAAGTGTCTTTTAGGATTTCATCTATTTTACTAAAATGCTAGTCTTTAAAAAATATGAATAACCATCATTCCTTACATGAGAGGGGACCTTGATCAAAATTTTGAGAGATCTTAAACCTCCACCTGCACTTAATCTCAATGATCACGATCAGCTACCGCCGTAGCTTGACCACCATTGGCCAATCGTCATGGCTCACTTGAAATCACCTGAAAAATCGCCGCTCGAATATTGTGGCTCAACAACATTCTCTTGATAATAGTCTCATAATAGTCTCCCAACTACAATCTTTAGATCATAATCGTCTTGACTATTGAAGCCCAATTATAGTCCTTACCACTATCACTCGACTACGATCTCATGACCACATTCATCTAACTGTTATTGTCCAACTACAATGATATTGGTCTTTATCGTGTGTCGTCTCTGACAATATCAAAGCATTCCATCGCTTCAGGTTAGTACATGACATCGACACTAAGAGTGATGCCCACTACTTCTTTATATGTCGTCGACAACAATATTAATGCTCGAAATCGCAAATAAGGCTGATATATGTTATTGACACCCACTTTGATTTATAACATTTGCACAAATATTATACTGAACTTTCTTAGTTTATGGGTTCTTCTCGTCAAAAGAGAACCATAAAACATATCACATATGATCACTTGAAATATTAATTATAAAATTATAATATAACTTTTATCACTATTTTGGCCACTAATTATTAATGAGTTCTAAATCAAATTGAAATATTCAAAATATAGGACATGTGTGCCCATTTTCATTATAATGCAAAAGTGGTTCAATATTTTCATCGTTACTATTTTATGTCAACAGGTTTGTCAAAGTCGAGCACTACAAAGTACGGACGACAGTGGCAATAGTTTCATCCTATATCAATGCGAAATTGAACTGTGAGTGGTGCTAATTTTTAGATATCATGTGCTATAGCTATGTCCCACACTCTTTTTTTTTTTTCAAGAAATATGCCAAAATTTAAATACACTTGTGAATATTTTGCACTTATATATATTTATGTCATGTGAAATTTCTCTTACCTTTATATAATGGATGGTAGGGGTGTCAAATTTGGATTTTGGGTTAGGTTTGAGTCGAAATCGAAATTGACCTAAGTTCAAACTAGTTAATTTGAACCCGTCCCGATTTTGCAAATGAGTCAAAAACATGAACCCGGACCCTGGCCCGTCGGGTTGCTAGGTTGACTTGACCCGACACGGTTTTGTAAACCTGGTATACTGGCGCGGGCTCGACGGACGCTGGCATGCCGAGTCTGATAGACGTAGGGGTGTCAATATTGGACCCGACCCGAAAATTTTGGGTTTGGGTTGACCCAAACCCGAAACGTGTAGGGTTCTGGTTCAAAAATTCGACCCGTTTCAAAAATAAGGTCGGATTCGGGTTGACCCGTTTTTAAATTGGCAACCTGAGATTGACCCTTTTTGACCCAAAAAGCATAGATTGACCCGTTCTTGGACATGAAAACTAGCAGTTTTTTGTTCGTTCCGAATTATTCAGGTCGGGTCGGGTTTGGGTCCGGAAAATCGACCCGTTTGTGAAAATGGGTCGGGTTCGGGTTGACCCAAATAATGCCGGGTCAATTTTGGATTCGACCCGAACCGGACTCGTGACCCGAAATTGACACCCCTAGGCAGACTTATGAGGGCCTAGCGTGTTCAATGGCTCTCTCAACGCTAGGAAGCGGACGCGTGCAGACAAAATGCGGGCTTGACAAGTCGGGGAAGACGACGGGTAGCGCTGATGCAACCGTTGGCAATTCAGGCGATGACATCACGACGTCACGAGCAACGGGATGCGATGGCGGGTAGCGCGGATGCAACTGCGGGCAGTGTGGTCAGCTTGGACGGGTAAAGGCAGTCTCCTGGGTTGTTGGGTGAATCTGAACCCGACCTGTTTGTGAAACGGGGTGATCCTAACCCAAATTTTTTGAGTCAGATTCGAGTCAGATTTTGTAGTCTTTTCAAATATTGACACCCCTAATAGATGAAAATAGTTGATGAGATATAATAAAATATTAAAATCTTTATATATAATCAACATAATAATTATCATAATTTTTTTTAAATATCATAATGAAAATTCTGATTTATTCTTTTATTTGTTTATTCTGATATAAATTATATTAAAGATATTCGGTACAATATTTTTGCAAGAAAAAAACTCAACAACAAAGATTTCTATCCGGCCAATACCGGTAGGGAAAATGCAAGGTTGCGATTCACGGAAAATTATTATGTCTGGTGTTCGGATTCCTCTGGACATCAATCCAGACGTGCCATGTCACCCAGATACACTCGGGGTCCAGTGTATCCGGGTGACGTGGTACATCTGAATTGGTGTCCGAACGATCCGATCACCGGACATAATAATTCCCCCGCGATTCATAGTTATGTCCAGTGCTTGCCTTCTTCACCCTGCACAAAACTCTCGTGACTCACACCTCACATTGATTTATTGGTTAAAATTTTTGGCTTCCAATCAATAGATATTTGATTCAAAACTTCTATATGTGAATTCATCTTAATTAAACTAAATGTATTTAAAGAAAAAAAACAAAACAAAAAACAAATCCCCTTTGTCTCGGAGGACACCTGTTAGCCGCGGAGACTTCAGGTTGACCTTATCCGGTCCCACCACACCAGTTAAAAAAGAAAAGTTACATAGCTACAAGTCTAACATTTACCCTCTATAGCACAAACCACATCCAGCTCGAAGACATTATAAATGCAGTAAGGGTTATTTTTGTCAATGCACTTAACTTTATGAGACGAGGATTACTATTTTAACTGTTCTGAAGGGTTACAGTATTCGCTATGGCTCCCTCTGGCTTTGCTTCTCTTCCACCTCCACCCCCTTTCTCTTTATAAAAGGCCCTTCCACTTGTAGAACCTAGCCTCACCATCTCTCTCTCTCTCTCTCTGTCTCTCTCTCTCTCTCTCTCTCTCTCTCTCCAGGTGTAGTGATCAGCAAGTATGTTGCCAAGAAGTAGAACTTTGCCTCCAAGGATTCATGACAGTGTAGTACGTTTGATTTATATTTCTGTTTAGCTCATTCAACTTGTGCTGACATGATAAATTTCTGTCATACAAGGAAAATGCTTTGTTATCGGCCTGTAATAATATAAATCCACCGGAAATATGTGCTTTCTGGCGTATTTTCATATATAATGATTCGATGGTAATTCATGCGTCGGAAAAGCTAAACCGGCGAAATATTTTCACCGGAAAATGTTCCGGCGGGTATTCTGGCGAAAAAATTGAGGAAAACGACATCGTCTTTGGCGTCGAATTCCGGTGTATAATCCGCTGACCTTTCCGGCGGAAATATACACCGGCAATACTGACGGATAATCCGCCTACCTATTACCGATGCCCTTTACCATCGTAATATCCGCCGAAAATGCCGGCTCAAACCTTCTGCCGGAAACGTCATCGTTCCTATTATTGGCAGCAGGCTTTTCGGAGGAAAATCCACCGGTAAAATACCTGTGAATTTTTCGCCTGTTTGAGTGGCTCATTTTCGGCGTATATGTAGTGTCTTCCTAAATGCATATGAAAATTTCAAATTCTGCTTAGTAAGTAGACGTTGATTTATTGGATACTAACTGAGTGACTGCTTCAACATTTTATGTCAAAATTAGCTCGATGAAAGTCGCGAAGCCAGGACCTACTTTCAGATTGAAACCCAGCCAAAGACCCAGCAAGGCTCCGACACCAGCAACGTCCCGCCGGAATATTCCAAGTGCTTCGATGACGATGGCCGCCTGAAACGAACAGGCAAAGCAGAATATAAGCTAGTCATAAAATTTTAAAAATATATAATTTAAACATATTTGGTAGCATATGCAATGCAGGGACAATGTGGACAGCAAGTTCGCACATAATAACAGCAGTAATAGGGTCAGGTGTTCTCTCTCTGGCATGGGCTATCGCCCAGCTAGGTTGGATTGCTGGGCCGACCGTTATGATCCTCTTTGCCTTCGTCATCTACTACACTTCCGGCCTCCTCTCCGACTGCTACAGAACCGGCGACCCCATCACCGGAAAAAGAAACTATACTTACATGGATGCTGTAAAATCATGCTTAGGTCAATATATATCTTACTTCATTAAATATTCCAACTTCTTTTTTTCTTTTTTCTAAAATAGTTTAAAGTAAGCAAAGATGTCATGCAAGAAATGAAATAGAAATCCCTCTTCAATAATATCAATTTTCTTTTTAAGAGAAAAGAGAAAAGGAAATACTACAAAATAAATAAACATAAAGTTAAATAACTTAAATAAGCTCTGCTAATTTTTTCTTGCATGTTAAAATAATTATAAAACAAAAAGAAAAAAAAACTAGAATTTCTCGTCTTAGAGAGTACGTTGGCTTGCAGGAGGAGCAAAGGTGAAGATCTGTGGAGCCATTCAGTATGTAAATCTCTTTGGCGTCGCCATTGGTTACACCATTGCAGCTTCTATCAGTATGGCGTAAGTTTCTCAATTTCAGAGTTCATATATATACATTTGTATACGTCATCTGATATTGTTGCTTGCTTAATGAATTTGCAGGGCGATAAAGAAGTCGAACTGTTTACATGCAAATCAAGGAAAGGGCGATAAATGCCACATGTCAACCAACATGTATATGATGATATTTGGGATTACAGAGATACTTTTCTCTCAGATTCCGGACTTCGATCAGGTCTGGTGGCTCTCCATAGTTGCAGCAGTGATGTCCTTCACTTACTCCACTGTTGGGCTTAGCTTAGGAATTGCTCAAGTTGCAGGTATACTCGCTCACAGCATTTTATTTGTTCTCTATATATTTCTTAGTTATTTATTCAATGGTTTAGTTAGCAGCAAAGCTGTAAGAAATTTTTTTTTTCTAATCTCTTATTACTGTCATTAATCTAGCTGTGATAGTTTCTTATAAATTCTATATTACATAAGAGAAGGAGCATTTAATTGAGCTCGAGCTTGAGATATAGCTCATTTAATGATTTAAATTCAATCTAAAGTAATAGGTCATGTGATGACTTAGCTTGTATACAATTGTGCTGGTACTTCCTGCCTACAATTGAGCCAGAAATATCGGTGGATTAAATGTTGGAATTCGCTTAAAGAAGATGACGCAGTAGCATCTTTTTTTTTTGCCGGAATTATGCCGGTAACACCGCCGGAAATTTTTCCGACAGTAAAATTGTACCGGTTAATATTTTCCTATGCGCAAATTACCGTTGGATGTGTTTTCATCAGGAATGCGCCAGAAAATGAAAAATTCCGAGATATTTCAGCTGTTACTGGCAGATGTTGTCCGCCGGTAACAAGACATTATTTTCCTGTAGTGGTATTATG
>NW_021319958.1:10855-13642 GCF_001605985.2 Dendrobium catenatum | reverse complement strand
CGTGCCTGATCAAGCTAATTTTGTGATGACGTATCAACCTTAAGTAAAAATAAGTTAAACTATTAAATATTAAGATGTCTTTTGATATAATGGTTGAAATTTTATTAAGAAACTCTAAATTTATGTGTACTCGTGTGAGAGAAATACTAGGAAGTTACACCAACATGAGAAATTTGTGAGATCATCAAGACAAAGCAAATAACACCTCGATAGTTAAGAATTTGGTTTTAATATATTAGTTGGTTGAAGTTGAAAGCGCCATTTGACAAAAATCTAGTATAAATCCAAGCACCAAAGTTGGAAGTTAGAGTTGATGTTAATAATGTGTATTAATTTTATAAGTGATGATGTGTGTTGACTTTATTCATGATGGTAAAAAGATGAAATCTTTAGGCATTGGAGTAGCCATGCAACATAGGTCATGATATTATAGGTTGGTGAAATATAGTTGAGTGATGGTGATTGGAGGACCACAGTCAGGCAAAGGTAGTATGAGGACCATAGTTAGTGGGAAATTGAGGTCAGAAGGACTATAGTAAGTGGGAGATGGAAATCAAAATATTCATAGTTTGGCGATGATGGTCAAATGATTATAGTCATGTGAGGTGGTTTGAGAACCATAATTGGGTAACAATGTTTCGAGGATTATAGTTGAGTGTCGGTAGTCAGAGGTTTTTAGTCAGATGATGATGGTTCGAGGATAATGGTTGGTGGGTGACAAAGGTTGGAAGACTATAATCGGTGGGTGATGGAGGTTAGAGGGATCATAAATGGGTGCTGATAGTCAAATGATAGAGGATGGTCGGTGAAAGATTCGATAATGGTGGTTGGCTGATGGAGGTCCAACATCGATGGTTAGTTGATAGAATTTTTGGCAACTATGGTAGGTGGCGATAGTTTCATGAAGGTTGGGGCAGAGGTTTGGTGTCGAAGGTCGTGCGGAGGCCCAACGATGATGTTCAGTCAATGAATGTTAGGAGGTGGCAGTCAGGCAAACTTCTAGCAATAGTGGTTGGCTGGCGAGGGTTTAGTTGATGGCGATGCTAAGGGAGAAGTTATGGAATTCCTTAAGCCTCAAAATTCTCTTGAATCACTAGCCCAAGCTCCCCTCATGTAGAGATTGCGGGCTTATTTATAGATTTTTTGGAGTAGCATGCTTTGTAAATATGGAGAAAGTTCTGGGAACTCAATCGGATGACTTATATTGATTCCCCTAATTTTAGAACATTTATTTAACATTTAAGCACTGACATGATGTTAGAATCAAGCAATTTTGGATCTATTATATTTGTCTTGTTGAGCGCTTGATTCAAGTAAAAGCATATCGAATTTGAAGATAATATGATCATCCAATTATGCCCTGATGTTTTTAATAACGCTTCAGACCCTTTATTTGGGCTTAAGTTAGACCATTTTTGATGTCATTAAATTTATCTTGTCGAGGCGTTCAATTTGATTATAAGTTTGTTGAAATCAGAGTTTAAATGATCATGAATTTACAACTCGATTTAGCACAAAAAAAAGATCATGAATTTAATTTGAAAGTTTCTAATTCAAATATGTCTCAAGATTTGTGGCCAATCAAGATAATTTTTGGAGAGACATTAATGCTAACTTGATTAATTTTTTTTTTGCTAAAAAAATAAGTGTACATTTGAACTTTCATATCTTTGACATGTCTGATCTCAATGCCTCATAGAAATGTCTCTTACTTAGGGGTGTCAATTCGGGTCAACGGGTCGGGTTCGGGTCGAACCCGGAATTGACCCGGCACTGTTCGGGTCAACCCGAACCCGACCCGTTTTTAAAAACTGGTCAGGTTTCTGGACCCGAACCCGACCCGATTCGGGTCCGGGTCAACCCGACCCGACACGAATGACTCGGGATTGACCCAAAATTGCTAATTTTCGGGTCAAAAATCGGGTCAATCTCGGGTTTTAGGGTCAATCTCGGGTTTTCGGGTCAAAAATGATTTTTCGTGTCATTTTCGTGTCACTTTCGGGTCAATTTCGGGTTGGCGGGTCAACCCGAACCCGACCCGATTTTTAAAACGGGTTGATTTCATGAACCCGAACCCGACCCGTTTCGGGTTTGGGTTGACCCGAACCCGGATTTTTTCAGGTCGGGTTTGGGTCGTGTTTCGTGTCGTGTCAAAAATTGACACCCCTACTCTTACTAACCCCCAGGCTTTAGAAGCATATGAATCATATTCTTCAAAAAAAAAAGAACAAGATTATTTACATGAGGAGCAAAAGAAATACAAAATTCTTTGGAATGAGTTTGATGAGAAGTCATATGCCCCAACTAATTTTTTAGGACACAATAAATCTTTTTGGATGAGATACCTAGAAGGGACATATACTTAAGCGGAGGAAAATCAGTCGAGTAATCTAATAATTGAACAAGATAAAGAAAAATAAAAAACGGAAAAATAACCTCTAGAAGGGAGGAAGGAGAAAAAATTTTAAAAATACCTAAAACTTGCGAACTTTTATTTTATCCCGTGAACGTACGCAGAGGAACGTTCGGTTTTAAGCAAAAAAAGTGCATGTACCGAGTACCGAGTACCGAGGTGTACCGAACAGACGCTTTTTTGTCTAAAACCGAAGGTTCCTCTGCGTACGTTCACTGGATATAATAAAAATTCAAAACTTGCAAGGAACACCAGCAGACAAAAGTCGTCGGCGGTTGCCAGGTGGACGCCCATCGTGGTAAAAGTATGAATAGCCACGCCCGTTCCATTGCGGTGTGGTAACCCTTCGAGAAGCTTCTGGGGAACTCCTGGCT
>NW_021319958.1:0-6736 GCF_001605985.2 Dendrobium catenatum | reverse complement strand
TTACTTAAATGTAATATATCTTTATAGATTTGGGCCTCGACCCACACCTATAAATAGGAGATCAGCGGGCAAGCCCATGACACATCCGAATCACTTCCTCAAGATTGTACTTTTTTTTCTTAAGATACAGTGAAATTTCATGGCTTCTTTCTCTATATTTTTTATTTTTTAGCCAATTTTGTAGTAAGATTTTGATATTATCTACGGACAAATTTAGATCTAACACAAAGTTCTTTGTTTTTAATCTCTTAGAGGTAACTCATCAATGTTCCACGAAATAAAAAGGTCTCATAATTGCTATTTTTTTGTTTGAGGTTATCAGAATCGGGCAAGCTCATCACATGGGGATCTACGGATGATATGGGCCAGAGTTACCTTACGTCTGGAAAGCACGAGGTACTAATTATTGGGACCAAATGATTATGCTTACTGCTGCACTTATTTTAATGCTGTACCCTTTGAATTCTAGCGTTGGAACTTTATACAGGAAATTCCAGAGGCATTTCCTCTTCCTGCTGAAGCAGAGATAGTGAAAGCAGCTGCAGGATGGGCTCACTGTGTTGCAATTACAGGTTTTTTTTTTTCTACTTACTGTAAATTCAAGATTCAATATTTAATTGGAGTGCTCAGATTTTACCTATTATTAGAATAGGATCATGTAAGGAGGTGTGGTAACAATTTTGTTTAGATTTTGTATAAATGCTTTTAAATATAACCTGGAAAAGATTTAATTTATCAAAGTTCTTATGCATAAGCATGTGGGGAGGTGTACACATGGGGCTGGAAAGAGTGCGTTCCAACTGGGAAGGTGATTGGAGAACAACCTGCTATAGGAAGTTTAGAGAAGGATGAAAGACAAAGCGCTTTTCCGAATGAGCAAGGTGGTGTTAACAATTATCTTCTTACAATTTATAAAACAAAGAGGGATTGTACGAATATGTTAATGTGGATTAACTCATTTACAGTGAGCTCCACATTACACGGCTCCAGATCAATTAGTGGAACAATAGTTAATTATGATGGCAAAGGCAGTGAGGATACTGCAAAACGCAGAAGGTTATCTTCAGCTAAACAAGGTCCTGAGAGCTCATCACCAAGTGATGAAACTCTTTCAGCACTTCCCTGTCTTGTAACACTTGGCGTGGGAGTGAAGATTACAGCAGTATCTGCTGGTGGTCGACATACACTTGCATTGTCAGGTGATTCTACTTTTTTTATCGATGGTTTATTTCATCATCCCTTTATTGTGTTTCATGTTTTTTGAGGGGTTAGATGGAGTCGACTCATATAGTAAGCAAAATATGGTAATGGATTTGTTTTTTCAAGGCTTCAGATGTTGGTCAGGTGTGGGGTTGGGGATATGGCGGTGAAGGCCAACTGGGTTTGGGTTCTCGAACACGCATGGTTTCTTCCCCCCATCTTGTACCATGCATTGAATCAGCTTCTTATGTTAAAGATAGAGCATCAGCTTCCAGTAAAGGAAATACAAGTTCGGAAGGGCATGCTTACAAGGTTATTGGAAGCTGTGTGAAGGCTATTGCATGTGGAGGTCGTCATAGTGCAGTAGTGACTGGTAAGCAGCTTTTGGATTGAGTGATGTGCTCATTTTTTACCCTTACGGACGCTAACAGTCTTATACAATATTTTTACGTTTATTTATATCAGAAGAGACGTGAGAATCTAAACTTAAAACATGTAACATGACGTTAGAGGTATTTTCTTCAGCTTGTCTGTTGAGTAAGCATGCTTGTCTTCCTCTTTGCATTTAAAGTTATGATAAAAAACAAGAACAACAACATCAAGTCTTTGCCCTACTATGTGGAGTCGGCTACATGAATCCTTTTTCTCCATTGTCCTATTAAAAGTCAAATTCTTGTTTAAATCTAATAAATAAAGCTCATTTATAATATTTTCTAACCAAGTCTTTTTAGGTCAACCTCAACCTTTCTTAACATAAGTCAAATCTAATACCTCTACTTTCCTAACTGGGTCATCGGAAGGCCGCTGTTTTATGTGACCAAACCATCTAAGGAGACTCTCTCTAATCTTATCTTCCACTGGCGCTACTCCAACCTTTTCACACGTATAATGCTCATTTTCGTAATCCTATCTCTAAGGGTAAAAGCCACTCATCTACTGAGCATCCTTCAATCTCTGGCAACACTTACTTAAGTATTTGTACACAACCCACATTACTCTCAATTCCCAAACTACGCTTCTCCTAAGGGGGGGGGGGGGGGGGGGGGGCGATTATAAGTAACTTACGAAGGCTTTCCTCTTTGCGATAGATCCAAGGAATCCTCTATTTAAAACCTCTCTCTAAATCTTTCTTCTTGATTCCTTAATTTTGCTTGCACACTTATCTCAAACTGCATTGCCAAATCCTTAACTGCACTATGCTTGAACTTCCTCCGTCACGGCAGCAAACTTCTCTATAGGAATCCTTGCTGAAATTCCATAATAGTGCATTGTATGGCACTGTGTCGCGGAAACAAGCAGAATTTCCACGTTTGCAACTGAGCTGAATTCTTCCTACCAGAATTTGCTGTTGGACTTCACAGGTTTCTGAATTTCAAACAGAGAAAAAGGCTTGCGGGAATTCTATTCAAACAGAGAATTCTTGATATTTTAACTGTTGGCTGTGAAAATCAAACCAAATAATAATAAGAGGATTTCTTCACACTGTTACAGACTCCATACTTATCCGTCTATCAGCCTTGTTTGCCTGAAGAAGAAATGGGAAATAAATGGAATATGAGGCCCACAACTGCCTATTAGTTTCTTCAGCGTCCAATTGGAACATCTCCTTCAGGTTAATTGAATAATCAGTTTTTCATTTAGGCTTTGTTTGGTTTGGGTTGTTTGATTATTTAAAATGTAGTTTAGAAGCAGATTGTGAAATTAAGGGTTTTACTTTAAAATAGAGTTTTGATTATGAAATTTTGTTTTTGAGTAACATTTTTTTAAAGTGCTTATTTTGTATGAAATTGAGTTTGAAACGGAATTATAGCGAATCAAAATAACTTTTTATAACTGACAAATAAATGGAAGTTACGTGAAAAGGATATATAAAAGTTGTTCTTCCAATATTTTATAAAAAATAACTAATTTCGGCTTCTTGAAATTAAAAACTGGAGAAATAAGCCTAATCAAATCGAAGACCTTAATAGTTTACTTATTAAGATATCTAAATTCACGCTTTATATAGTAGTACTTTAACAGTAATTAAATCACAAGTTTAACTAAATTCTAAGCTTAACTTGTAATTGACTGTTAAATATATTTAATTATTAAAAAGTTATTATTTTATTTAAAGATTAATTAAGCTTATTTAACTTTAATAAGAAATTTGAGTTTTAAAATTTTTATTACCTGTAAATTTTTGGGTATATACAGTATTTATGCTTCTCTTTTAATGGTCCACATACATTTCGGCCATAGAGCAATTGCAGGTCTCACTCATTCTTATAGAATTTTCGCCCTTAAGTTGATGTTCCATTTGCTTAATTAATTTTAGATTTGTTGAGGCATACCCTCTTTGGACACTCGGAACCTATCATACGTCCCTATTAGCATCTTGTAGGTATGGATACGCGTATGTTCCCTGGTTTGATCATATCATTGTTATGTTTGTATCTCTGTGTGAGGTTTTAGAGAACAACCCCTACAATTGCTCCTAGCTGCTGAGTACAAACCGTGTAAATGCTTGGGTTCTAACGGTAATTCTTTCAAATTACATTTTTTTGGCATGTACCAAATCAATGCAAAGTGAAAAAAATGTAGTACGTTATGAAGATCGTTTCTCTGGAAGTCGTTTCTCTCTCTTAACACAGTAAATTCCATTCAACTTGCGGCGGAGGCTATACATTGGAACTAAGCGAACTCTATGTGAAAATATTATTTTTGAACTCCTCGTAGAAAACGAAAGAGCGCTCAGGACTATGAACTCACGCAGGTGATATGGTACGCAGTTATTGGTAGGTATGCATTTGAATCAAAAATTTGCGGTGCCGATCACCATCATATACGGCATTACAATGAAGTATTTGAAGATTTCAAACTTAGTATTTTTTTAGGGGATACGTCAATATTTGGGCCAAGAGAGAGGTGATTTTTATTTTAATAAATAGCTCACACAGATGTTGGTTGGCTCACGATCGCATGACGGCGAATATGTCAGTTTATTAAATGCCGTATCAGGTTGCTGAAGGCTTTTTTTTCAGTAGCTTCAGGACTAAAGAATTTACTACAAATCGAGAAATCCAGCGAGTTATTTGGACATTATCACAGAGCTCGAGAAATATATATTAGGTGTATATAGTTCATCGTAACGGAAGAGGAAATAAAATCTGAAAGGGAAAGATAATATACTTAATTTTTGATTTTAATTCAAAAATTAGGGCCACATGTAATGTTATGGGAATTTTTATAGGAATGTTTTACAAAAACCATATTACCCAATTTATTATCCATCCCAATATTTCCAAATGTGGCCCTTAGTAAAGTTGGAATCATGGGGATTAAAGTTTTATGCTATGTGGATGTAAGTAAGCATAATTACTAACAACTACAAAAGGAGAGGCAGGATAATGTGCCGAACAACAGATCTGTATTTAAATAAGTTAATCAAACCAATGGGATGTTTGGGCCAAATGTTATTTATATCAAGTAAATTTTTATAGCACTTATTGATTTTTTACATTCTAAATTTCATTTTTTGCCTTGGCAATGATTAATATAAACCATGACATCAAAGAACATGAGTTTTTGCCCAAAAATGATGTATATAAGATGAAGCCCCTACATATTAAAAGGCACAAAGGAACTTGGTTGCAGCCCTTACATAATTGACTTGCTCATGGAACTCACTAAATGTGTTTCCCTTTGATCTTGAGCCACAAGAAGTTGGGTTCTGCTTACCTCGACCGAACCGTCAGGAGCAGCAATACGCAGAGTTACTTTGATAGAATCACAGGTACGTAAGCGCAGCATAGGTGGAGAGTATCGTCACTAATCTTCGCGGATATGAATGGGAGGGTTGTCTTTGACTTTATATCGGATATAAGTTAATGTATTTATGATTTGCTTGAGCTCGAAATATTGCGCCAGTGTAGGTACGAATACAGAAGATGAATTGCCTGTTATTGTGAATGAATAAGATCCTCTCCTGCAAGTTATGACTAACTTGTTTTAAAACTTCTTTTATCTTATCTGAACCATACCATAGGTGATGAAGTCAGCCTTATGTGGCGTGGATCTGTGTGATGTTATTTTGCGATCCCTCTCCGGACAGATGAGAAGTAACTTTTGATTCTCGCTCCAACCTAGCTCCGTCATAATCTATTTGGCTAAAGTAGGGTCTTTAATACTCGAGCCTTGGACTGGAGCCCTTGCTAGGTGGATCTCCCAATTAGATTTCATGGCCTAAAGCTACATCGTTGTTAGTTGCACCTTCATAAATTCCAAATTTTTGTGTAGTAACTAAACATGTTCTTAATGTTAGATAAACGTTTCATTTTTTGTGATCAATGGTTCTAGTGTAACAAATCTCTACAATTCGTAGTGGTTGGGAAGAATCTTACATGTAAGTGTCATATAGTATGTCCCGCTTTACAAATCGTTAAGCTTCAAGCTGTGGATAGATATTGCTACCGTACTAAATTTAATATAGAACTATTTTACATAATCATGTCTATTGAGACATACGATAATTGGTAGGTCACTAGCTATAAACACAATGGATGTGAATAGAGCTTCCTGACAGTAGCCTCAGAGTCCTAAGTTATAATAATATGAATTGCCTGTTTGTTCTTTCATAGGCGCTCATGTTTCCCTAGGTTTGTAGTGATATGTGATTTGTGAAATTTTTTGAATGAAAATACTAAAAGATATTGTTAATTTTATTTAAAAAAAAAAAACAATATAAGAAGCCACTTTCCACCCTTAAGTCTTCTCTTCCAAAGTCTCTCTTCTTATTTACACAAACATTCTTCCAATTATTTAACTCATTCATGGAAGGCCAAAGCCAGTAATTGATAAATTGAAGCTGTCTGAAATTAATGAAAATTGAGGTGGGACCATAGATAAGAGAATTGAGAGCCTAAGTAGCATGTAAGAACAGGTAAGTGAATAATTTGCTCTTTTCCTGAATTGAAGGAGTCCCATATTTTTTAAATAATTTGAATATTAATTAGAATTTACTTACAAAGTAATTATTTTTTAATAATAATATAATTAGTGTGTATATTAAAATTAGCCAATTCCTTCTTTATTTGGATTTTTTTTCTCAATTACTATTAAAAATAAATTATTACCTTCTATATAGACTATTTAAGGCCCTAAATGCTTATTTGTTCCCGGCTGGATTTTTCTATATGGATTCATTCATTTCCCAAAAAAAGGCCACATCTACAATTGTCCATAAATTGCGTCCAAACTGTCCCCCGCCGCGGCCTGCCAAATCGCCCACGTCCATTTTATTTACGAATGATATATCACCAGAATTCCAGCTCAGCTAATGAGCAGAAAGGAACCAATTAAGAGGTGGTGCGGAGAGTTGGGAGGGTCCTTTTCATCCGTTTGGACGAAGCTTCTCCTGTTTTTTTTTTGAATACTACGTTCTCTCCTCCCGCCTATTGCTCGTCCTTGCCGGCCGAACGTTCGCAATGTCTTAAAGGCCTAAATGGTAATCCTCTCTTTTCTTCACTGGTTTTCCTAATTTTCTGGCTTGTTTCTG
>NW_021319957.1:1213062-1249105 GCF_001605985.2 Dendrobium catenatum | reverse complement strand
CATGCTGAAATTGATTTGAAGTCTTCGCAGTCTGGAGCTTTATTTTCCTGAAATGTTAGTACACACAAGAGCAAGTACAAATCTTCTAAAATTGTTAGGAGATAACTACATATTTGAACAATAATATTTGGAATCATCAAAACTACATAAGTTACAAAAAATTTAAGCGTGCAAATAGCAACTAACTTAACAACTCATAAGCAATAAGTAATCTAAGTAAGTTATCAATAGAATAAGTATTCAAATCCTTAGATTCAGTAATTACAATGATCATAGTATCAAAAGATGAAGCTAAGCATCTCAAAATTTTATTCACTCTTTTATAGTTAGTTAGCTCTCTTCCTGAGGCATGCAATGAGGTAACAATTTGAGTAAACCTAGTATATATATTAAAAATTGATTCAGTAGATTTCATATAAAAAAGTTCATAGTCATGTAATAAAATATTCAATCTAAATTATTTAACTTCGTGGTTCCTTCATAAGTAATATACAATCTATCTCAAATTTCTTTACCAGTAGCATAAGTTGAAACACATATAATCTTTCGATTTCAAAACACATAAAAAATAGTTTAAGCATTTTGCATTCAATTGAGCTCAATCCTTATCATCAAGAATCTATTCAATAAAAGAAAGTACAATAGTAATGCCATTTGTTTTGCAAAACGGACATGAATAACCATCCTTAAAAAGCATCCACATGCGATAGTTAATTAATTATAAAAATATAGACATACGAGTTTTTCAAAAATCAAAAGAAATATTGTCAAACAAAGGTGGTTGTGTAATAAAATAACCTTCCGTAGTATTACGATTATCAAATCTAGCCAATGATCGAAATTCAAAAGTTTTTAAAAAATTAATTTTATGAATCCCGCTCTAATACAACTTGAAAGTTCGATATTAAGCCCTTATGAACTATTCCCGAGGCTAACCAAAAGGGAGGGGGTGAATTGATATTTTAAAAATTCTTTAAGAAAAAACACAATCACAACCAAATCAAGATTCACCACAAAAATTAAAGTAAAAAAATTAAATGCGAAAGTACAATAAGAAAGAACACACCAGATTTTATAGTTGTTCGGTCAACCTGACCTACGTCCACTCCCTAGACCCTCTCCTCCAAGTATTGCACTAAACATAGTATCTCTCCTTTTTCCCCCATAATAAGGCGGAGAAGCTCGAACAAAAGCTCATTTCCACCGATACCAGTGAAGTAGAGAACCCAACTCCTTTGGCTTCCTCTAGAAGCAGGCAGAGAATCCAACTCCTTTTGCTTCCTCCTGAAGCAAGCAGAGAATCTCGATCAATTATTGAAGTAGACCTCTCTAGAACGCCCAAGGAACTAGGGACGATGACTAGAGAAGACAACGTGGATCCTTGCTTGGAAAAACCTTTATCAAACCCTCAAAAACTCCCCCTCACAAGATCAACTCTCCCTCTCCTCTTTGCTCTCTCAGGTCAGGACAGTAGCAAAAGATTATTTTTTTGAGAAAATAAGAGATCTTTTAAACAATGGCTCCAAATTAGCTCTAATTAGTAACTAATCGTCAATATCATCCAGGACGATAATATTATCATCATGTACGATTAATTCAACTTGACGAATATCATCCAGACAATCGCCCTAGATAGATGTCTGGACGATGGAAAAATAACTATATCATCCAGGCCGATTAGTACAAAATGGCAAATATCATCCATAACATCATCCTGAATGGATGTTTGGATGATGTAAAAATAGCTTGATCGTCCACTCCGATATCCTGATCATTTTGGACGATTAGTTCAATTCAGTACATATCATCCAGAGCATCGCCATGAATGGAGCTAAGCTAATTTTTTATCGTCCAAAAAGAACTAAAGTTTGTGAACTGATCGTCCATCCGATCCTGGGATCATCCATGATGATATGATCAAGGAATCAAATCTTAATTACTTTTCTTAATTACCAGATTAATTTATGCATAATTGCACTACATCGTCTAGGACAATGTCCAAAAATAAAAGATGCCTAAATAGATCTAGCGATAGATTCTTTCTGATTTGAGCCTATCGTCCCGGTCGTTACTAATATCATCCAGGATGATGCGCTTAATTGCGGCTGCCTTAACCAAGATGCCCTAATTAGGATTTTTGTTTTAATCTTATCGTCCTGGACTATTTTTGGATCTTCCCGCACGATGTGATCCAAAAAAAAAAACTCTAAAAAAGTCAAAAAAATTTCCACAAGTGTGTGTGTGCAAGGTTACTAAACATCAGGACCCACATTATTACAAAGGACTCAAGAAAAGGTAAAAGACACTTGTCGTACATTACAAACTGACTCAGTCCAAATCTACCCAATCTTGAGCTGGTTCAATTTGCAGTTTGATCTTGTGGACCTGAAACATTAGTAGGCAAGACAGTCGTAGAGAAACATATGTGTTTGCTATCATCAAAATTATATTCCCTGAAATCAGATTCGCAACATATCGTTGGGGATGCGACATCAGGTGTGCGAGCAAAGTGCGAGAGGTGTTGACGACGTGCGAAGTTTGGCACAAAATAGGTAGGTGCGACTTTTTTTTTTGTTTCGTTCGATATTGAGGTCTACACATGCTAGCATATAGAATCTATTCTTGGCAGGGTTATGACCAAGATTATCAATAGTTTAAAAGGTTCTTCAACTGCATCTCTAAATTGAGAGCCAGCAACTTAAAAAAATATATTTTTTATATTGGTATGTTTCTTCTTTGTTTGATAGTACATAATTAGTCAAAACAGACTTGCACTCTTTATGTGACAGACAAATTCCGTAATATAAACATACTTGCAAAATAGAAAAATAATTTATATAAGTTTACTTACCTTGATTTTATATAATTCTAAAAAACAGATATTAACTTAAATAATATATAATTAAATTTATCAGAATATAAGACTATCATATTTAAAAATTTTAAAAATTTATACCTTAAAAACTATTAAAATTTCAAAAAAAAAATTAACCAGCCTAAATTGAACATATATATGAATCGAAATAGTTCTAAATAAAAAAATTAGAGATCTAGAAGATGCAATATAGATCTATAAAAAGTACCGACCAAATAAAAAAAAAGAGGGTTATAGCCTTTAAATATAAAACATATTTATTATTCTTAAAAGAATTATATCACTAAATTTATTTTACCAAAATAGAAAATTTTAATAGATGAAATTCAAAAATAAAATTTATAAGAGAATGAGGTGATATAGATTCAGATTTGCAGAAACTTAAATAAATTGGGGCAAAGTAGGGAAGAGACGAAAATGGGGTGAAAGGAGTCTAGGAAGAGAAAGGAACTTTTATTCGGTCAAGACACCTGACGTAGCTCTACATCCGGAAGCCAATAAAATGTCGTCACGTGCTCTTAGTCTTTACCGTGCGGCTCGACGACCCGGCCCGGACTGGAACACGGTATTGCTATGCATTAGCTGATTTGTGCAGACCAAGGTATTGCTCAGTATTTCTTAGTAACGAGAAATACCACTCTGTCAAAACCAATACCGAGCAATATCGAGTAATACTCCGGTTTTGCTAGGTATTGCTCGGTATTGGTAGGTATTGCTCGGTATTGCTCGATATTGGTCTTGGAAGTATTTCTCATTATTGTCAAGCAATACCTAGCAATATGAAGCAATACCTAACAATACACGAACATAGCAATACTAGTTTCCGGTCTGGGTCGGGTCGTCGGGTCGCGCGGTAAAAAGTAAGAGCACGTGGCGACATTTTATTGGCGTCCGGATGTAAAGCTACGTCAGATGTCCGAAAAATTATTAGGTCAGGTAACCTGATGTAGCTCTACGTCCGGTAGCCAATAATATGTCGTCATATGCTCTTACTATTTACCGCACGGACCGACGACCCGACTCGGACCGTAATTCGGGATTACTATGTTCGCGTATTGCTCGGTTTTTGCTCGGTATTGCTAGGTATTACTCGGTATTGCTAGGTATTGCTTGGAAATAACGAGAAATACCGCTTTGTGAAGACCAATACCGAGCAATACTGAGTAATACCTAAAAGAACTCGGTATTGCTTGGTATAGGCTCGGTATTGCTCGGTATTGCTCAGTATAGGCTCGATATTGCTCGGTATTGGTCTTCACAAAATGGTATTTTTTGTTTTGTCGAGCAAAATCAACCAATATGGCGTGATTACTGCCAAAAATTTTCTGGTAAGCTTTCCATAAAAAATAAGGTAAAAATCTTTTACCTGTTCTTGCCAACAGAATGATAGGGTTCCGCTATAGCGATTCCTTTGATAATAAGATGCGCACTGTAGTATGTTGCTGCCAAATTTATCGGTTATATGTGCACTGTGCTCGGCGGTTCACCAAAATTATTTTTGTTCGTACATCTGTATAACATTATGATGCTATATGTTGGAGCATTGCAGTGCTCTAAGCTTAGGCTAGAGATAGTGAGTAGAGCCTTGTAGCGCTCTAACCCTCCGCACCGTGAGTTAGTCAGGAGATAGAGAGAGTGGAGTACTGTGATGCTAAGAGTTGGCTAAATAAATTTTCTGCACTCTTTATTATTATTATTATTATTTTTAATAAATTTTCTGCACTCTTTTCTCATTGCACTTGTTGTAGGATTGCATCGTTTGGATATTTTAAGTGTCACTTATCTGTTTTCAAATGATTAAGTGTGAGAAGAAATCTTTATATAATTTCTCACAATTTTTATAGTGGATTTTTTGATGTGGTATGACAATGAGGTTTTTTTTCCCTTTTTGAATTTTTCCACTTTAGATCTTGATGCCCTTTCTTCCTCGTTGCACTTTTATTTTTCTTACTTTTTTTATGTGACTATACTTATCAATAAAATTTACTTTTTATTTGTCTACAAATGGATAACTCGAGCCTAAATAATTTGAAGATAGTATAATTTGGAAATCCTTTCAATTATTATTCTTTGTTTGTAATCATATTCCTTTGATCCAATTCATAAAGATTAAAAAATTATTTGGTGACCTCTTTAGTTCGGTTGTAACTTATTCTTGAAATTATTAAATTGGCATATTTTCCATTCTTATTGATATTTTTTGTAGCGTGCCCCATGCTCGATAGTTCTCAGTTGAAGCCCTATTTTTTTTTTTTTTTTTTTTTACAGTTGTATAATGCTACAACGTTGTATGTTGGAGCATTGTAGTACTTTAGGCTTGGGTTAGAGACAGTGCTAGAGCATTGCGACACTCCAACCCTCAGCACCGTGAGTTGGGCTGGAGATATAGAGAATTGAGTACTGTGGTGTGAAAGTTCGTATAGGTTGTTAGACCTATAACAATTGTCCCAATGCTAACCAAGAGTGGGGGGTGAATTGATTATTTTAAAAACCTCTTGAAAATTTAAGAAACCATTTTATACTTTTTGTACTAAGAAAAATTTTCAAAATAAAATCTTTTCAACCACAAAACTATAAAGTGCAAGAAAATAAAATTGCGAGAAAATAAAAAGAACACAAAGTGACTCTAATTTATTGTGGTTCGGTCCAACTAGACATACATTCACTCCTTGAAAATTACCTCGTCATGTATTACACTATTACCAAAGTGACTCTACTTTTGCTTCCACAATAAAGTCGAGAAGCCTTTACTATTACCTTCTCTTCTACCAATCCTCCGTGCGGCAGAGTACCGTCGTCCTTTCACACTCTCCAAGTTCCAGCAGAGAATCATCGTCCTTTTACACTCTTCAAGTGTCGGCTGAAAATCGACATCCTTTCATACTCTCCAAGTGTTGGCAGAGAATCGGTGTCCTTTCAGACCCTCCTGTTGTTGGTAGAGAATATCAGATATTCTTTTATGATCTTCTCTCGAGCGTCTTCAAAGAAGTAAGGAAGAGATTTGGACACTTAGAGATTTTCACTAGTGGGAAACCTTGTGAACCCTTCACACTCCGCTTCCAAGAACTCTCTTTCAAATACTCTCCCAATTCATTTCAGTCTTTCTCTCAAAGATAAAATGAAGAAGAATTCATCCTTAGTTAGTTTTTTAGGACTTATATATGAAAGACACAAAAAAATCTTCCAAAAAATTGATAATTACAATTATGACCTTCCACGATCGTACAGTACGATCGACAGTCATACGTACAAATAGTTAAAAATTAACTCATACGATCTTGTACGAATCAAATTTGTACACATAAAGTTGTTTGTACAAACTTACATCATACAGTACGAACTACTTTAATCAAATCATGTTTCGTTTGATATGAAAGAGGACGAGTCAATTTTGTACACTTTGGAATCATCTATACGAACCTAAGTTCGTATAGAACGAAAAGCTCAACAAATTATGTTGTTTGTATGGAAGAAAATATACGCATCAATTTCATAATCTAGATGTCATCTGTATGAACCACTACAGGAAAATCAACGATTACCAGCAGCAATTTCCGATGGAAAATGATCAATTTATGACAGTTTTATAAATTTCCAGCGGCTTTTCGACAACAAATTTTTCGTCGATAAAACACACGTAGGAATTATATTTGTGGCAAAATTTTCTAGCAGCAAATATTTTTGACGGTTTTCAGATGGAAAAAAGCTCCTGCCTTGCCCGCCCGAGCTCCCGCCCTACATGCTGCCCGCCAGGATGCTTGTCCGCGTTGTCCGGCCGAGCTCTCGCCCTGTCTGCTTCCTGCCAGGAGGACTGCTCGCACTTCCCTACTTGATTTGCTGCCCGTGCTGCCCTAACCACCCTGCTACCCATGCTTCAGTGTCTTGCCCGGGATTCGATTCGAGTCCCTTTTACTAAGTTCACTTAACCATTATACTGTGATAGAAAATGTGTTATATTGCTTATTAATTTTTATTTAAACTATATTATACAAAGAATATAATAAAAAATAAAAAATAAAATATTAAAGTTAATAATTTATTAAATATGTTATTAAATTAATAATTAATTAGACTAAGTTATTAAATTAATAATTAATTAAAATTAACTAAAATATATTACTTAATTAAATTTGCTGGAAAAATTAATAAAAAATTACTACGAACCACCGGAAACTCCACCGAAAATCCACCGGAAAGCCGCCGAAAACAAAGTCGCTAAAAAGCCGCCGAAAAACTGTTGGTGATTTTTATGAAAAATTAGGCCTTCGAAAAGTCGCCGAAAAGCTGCCGGAAAATTGTTCGTCGGTAAGACGCCGAAAATTTTTACCATTAATTGACAATTTTCCTGTAGTGAACCCAAGTTTGTCCTTGACAAACAATTTAAAAATCTTGTTGTTCGTATGGATGAAATGATACGCACACATTTTGTACTCTGGACGTCATCTATACAAAGGCAACTTTGTATAGTACAAACATTACTTAGAAATTTTTCCATCCATGGTTTGATTAACTTCTTTTGGAAGAACGCTCACGTCAAATTGTCCTATACGATCTAAAATCATATAATATAATTAGTTTTAAAAAGTTACAAGTTTTTATGCTCCTCTAGTATGTGTGTGCACGATTGCCCAATTACAATCACACTCTCTTAGACTCAAAAAAAAAATTAAAAAATATAGAATTCAAATACAATTAATCCTAGTCTAATCTATCTTGAAGTCTTCAACTATCTAGAGTATAATTTCTTTGAAACTTTAGTACACACAAACAACAAAAGCAATATTTTCAATATATGTTTGGAGAAATAATAATAAGCACAATAATATTTTGGAATCATAAAAACATACATAATATGATAATATAATTATGAAAACTAAGTTGTAGCAGGGTGCTCCAAACCTAGTGTCGCAGTACTAAGAGTCTGGCTGGGCAATTTTTCTTCCCTCTTTTTCTTATTTCACTTGAAGGGTTATGTCATTTGGATATTTTAAGTGTCTCTTATTGGATTTGAAAACATTATAATGTTTGAAGTGAAGAGAGGCAAAGAAAGAGTCTAAGAAGATACAATTTCTCTCAATTTTTATAGTAAATCTTTGTGTGGTGTGACACCGTGTTTTTTTTTTTTTTTCATTCTCGAGTTTTTCCATGCTAAATCTTGATGCTCTTTCTTCTTCGCTGTCCTTTTATTTTTCAAGCTTGTTTCATTGTGTGATTATACTTACCAACAACATTTACTTTTTTATTTTTCTACAAATGGATAACTCATGCCTCACTATAGAAAAATGGCTCATTACCTGTAGACAAAATTCGCCAGTAACAAGAAAAATCCACCAAACATTTTTTTAGGTGCATTTTTTATGGATATCCATACGATGGTAATTCCAACAAAATTCCATTAAAAATGGAGGCGGCACATCATTTTCTTCGAGCAAATTCTAGCATTTTATCTGCCGATATTTCTTATGAAAATGTTATGCCAGAATTACCAGCAGATAATCCTCTGCCCTGCTCCGTCAGACTATTATCGACGGATAAAAATAGGCATATTATCTACTAGAAAGACCAGTGTAATGAATTCTCCAAAAAATTACATGTATTTCATCGTATCGTATTTGCTAGTGGATTTCCTGTAGATAATCCATGGGAAACTTGTAGCAAAAAAATTTCCTTCCCTCTCAAAAAATTATTTTCTACAATACAACATGCATATAAAATTTTTAATATTATATTTATTCAATTATAAATCTCTAATATAAAAATATCATCAAATATTAAAGATAAACATAAACAAAAATAAGAAGAGTATTATCAACAAAATGTCTAAAACTACACAAATGTCCAAAAACAAATAAGTGCTGATATCAAGAAAAAACTATACAACATCTAATATGAATCAGTCTCCTCCTCTGCTAAAGCTGCCTTCTTTCTATTGAATTGCTCCCTCATTTTTTTGTATTTCATCCAATAATTGAGTTGTTGTATCTGCATCTGTAATCGGCTTGTGCCTTCTTGACCAGCTCTATCTCGACTGCAATGACAACTACTTGTTGGCTATATTAGGACTCCTGGGTATTTGTTGAGAAGCTGGAGCTACCAAATGTCTGCCCCTCATTTGTATATGATTACGAACCTAAACCATAAACCCTACCATATTACATTTCTCCTACCACTTGCGAAAAATGCTGTGGTTAGAATATTTTGCTGATCTGCTAAATGACTCCTCACCTGCTGTAGCCTGGCTCTCTCGAAGTCTTGCATACTCCTCCTATGAAAGTCAATAATAATTTAAACAATTTAGACATGACATAAAAAATTAAACTTATATACTTATGTAGGCTTTCCTTGCTCGCTCATCAACTCATTGTTAGTCCTCCTTCTGCCTATGGGTATGACTATGCAATTCAACAGGGGTCAGTTCTCTACCAAGCACTTCTTTCTGTAATATACTTATATTAGTATTCATATTAAACTTCTTTATTAAAAAAAAATTAATTTTTTTTATCAAAATTGCATGTCCTCGGTATGTGGAACTGTTCCCCCAGTATAAAGGGAACTACCCATGCCCCTAAAATCAGAAGCTCTATTCTGTCTATTTTGGTCTCTCCTCTTGCTATACTCTGGGCTACCCCAAGAAATATTCAACTCAGCCCATACACTCTCAACAATCCATAGTGGTCGCTCTCCTGACTTTCTAATATCAATAAATATGTCTCGCATGTGAGTCGACCCACACTTCTTAAAATTCTTTCTGATTTTATCATTATGATGGGGCAACCAATAAAATTCTTTTTGTATTTTAAAACATATAATATATAATATATATTTTATTAGCTTAAGTGAAAAAAATATAATATAGAACATATTTGTATAATAACTAACCTCAAAATCTCTAAAACACATATCCCGCACTTCTTTTGGGATGTTCTTCCAATAAATATAAGGAGCATCATATCTGCTCCATATTATGTCCCATATTTTATTTGTTAGTTTTTTTGACTAGTAAAACCTACAAAAAATATATTATGTGAGAATAATATTTATTCAATTTTAGTTGCATGTTAACATATAATAAGTACATACGTGTCACCATTAGTTTCAATCAATATGAGACCCTCTGTCGCTTGCTTTGCTAAAGCTGGGGTGGAAGAACCACTTGTAGCGGGTTGAGGGGTTGTGGGAAATAGTATGGCGGGATATATAATGGATATGGATAAGTAAGAAGGTCACCATGAGAAGATGGGGGTGGGTAGTAAGGTAGAAGGGAGTACTCTGTGTAATGTCTAATGAATGAAAGCTTGGGTCTGGTTAGTAGAATTATGGTCTACTAGCTACAGGAGTAGGTAAAAAGCAGGCTAGGTTGATTCTTAGTGGCAAGCTAAGATGAAGAGGTCCTCTTAGCATGTACATACCTATTGGGTGGGCAACGAGTCATCTTCTTGTTACGCCTTCCAAAAAAACTCTATGATGCTCATCACCTGAAGCCATATGCAAAAAAAAAAAAAAAATAAAGTATTAATAATATAAATTATAACAAAAATTTAATATAAAATAACATAATAATTAAATAAATGAAGTAATGTAATAATAAAATAAATAAACTAACTATTGCCACCTTGTCTAAATAAATAATATTATTAATATAAATTATTAATTCATAATTAATTATCAAAAATCATTTATCTTATGTTGATTCACATTCATATGATAAAATATCTACATCACTATCTAATTCCTCATTAATTTCCTCTATATTTAAATATACTTTCTCTAACTGCGACTCACTATTAGTATTTACAATTTGATCGTCCACATCATCAGCAAGATCTTTTAAGTTTGACATAATTAAACTCTTCTTGATGTGTTGGTGGAATTGATGTGATTTTCTCAATTACTCCCCTGAGTTTGGTTTTCATAATTACGAGCAAATTTTGTTTGCCTCATAATCTTCTCGGAGTTGGAAAAATAAACTTATCTTTCCTGACTAACAATGATGAATGGGTTAAAATTTATATATCTTATACCTCCTTTTATTTCTATTTTACAACCAAGCAGATGTATTCTTGTACCTCTATTATGTATTGGATCAAACCAATTATAATTGAATAGATACACATTATTCTTGTCACCGGGATATTCCAACTATAATATTTCTTATAATATCTCATAATACTTAGAATCATCACCTATATGAGTGTTCCCTCTTACACATACACCAAAATTATTTGTCTTCCAACCTTCACACAAAAATTTTGTTTGGAATTTCTAGCCATTAACAAAAAAAAAAAAAAGATAATATTTTGCTACTCTATTGGGTCTTTAAGCTAAAACAAGTAGCCTATGATACTGTAAATCAATGCCTTGAGTGTGCACCTAATTAGTATTTAAATAATATTATTAACATGTTTATGGAGCATATAGTGTTAACACATTAAGACAAAGTAGTTGAAATAAATAGTAAAAATATATATCGCATTTTTAAACCAATTAGAGAATTCAGTTTCCACTAGTTTTTGGATTTCTACTTATTTTGATGTATCCATACCATTAATGAAACTCATAAAAACTTTAGGGTTCAGATCAAACTGATGAGTAACAGATGTATGAAAAAGCTAATCCATACTTACTCGAGATATGGCTCAACTTTATCACATTTAAGCAAGACATACAATGTGATAACTCTCATCACCTTAGCAGTCAAATAGTTCACGGTGCTAACACCTGAAGGTCACCACTTCCATTGAATACAAATTAATTTTAGGATTTACCCATATTTTGAGATGTACTCCAACTTGATTGGGATGCTATTTCAAAGTAATACGACCAAAACTAGGTTATCTCCTATATTAAATATGCTTCACAAATTATGTTTTTAGGATGTGTTTTATTTTTAGCAGTCTTCTTAAGTTTGTTTAAATATATCTCATAAAGATATATCCACCGATACGGAACAGGTCAACGTACAGTAGCCTCATATAATAAATGCACGAGTAGAAGCTCTATAGAGTCAAAAAATACTGGAGGTAATACCATCTCAAGTTGACATAGAATGAAAAGAATATGATGCTCCATAAGAATTAAGCGTTCTGCATTTAGTTTTGAAGGGGGAAAATCTTTAAAGAAAACACTTAGCTCGACCAAGTGCTTTAAAATTTGATCTGATTAGAAGCTAAAGTCATTTAGCAGTAGGCATTACATGAAAATTTGACAGTCATTACATTTCAATCCAAATAATCTTCTTAATCTAATGTCAACACATCTACTTATATTGAAAAATATCCATCACGTACCCATAGAATCTTCACCCATTCACAAATTGCTCTTATCTACTCTAACTTAAGGTGAAAGGAATTTTTTGTTTAAGAAGTTTTTCATTTCCACCATTCTTCAATTCTAATACTTTTCTTATATAAATCTCATATAAGTCCATCCATACTTTTATATTATCTTTAAATTTATCTTTGATGTCCATGAATCTATTGAAAATGTTATAAAAAATATTTTTCTCTATATGCATCATGTCCAAGTTATGTCTAATAAGGTTTGTCTTCCAATATAAAAATGACCAAAATAATAACTTTCTTGGTCCAATTATGGTTGACACCATACCCTAACAGATTTTAATCAGTTAATATTGGAGAATCCATTATTGTGGGTACGAACCATACTCTTTCAAATATTTCTTCACTAGTTAATCTAGGAGGAGGCTATAATATCACCATTTTATTTTTAATAAATGAATATTTATTTCTCTTGAAAGGATGAATTGTATGTACAAACATGTGGTGATGAAGGAGCATATTGAGATGCAGGAGCTAGACCTAGTTCCAATCGAGAGGTCTAATTGGTGGTCCAATTTTAGTTGGACTAAATTCTGAACTAGCCAATTGTGTTCGATCCACTAGGAGTCTTGGGAAGCCCGGTTGGGTTTATTTTCATTCTATGTTTATGTTTTAAATCATATTTAAAGGGCCTTTTGTTCTCTGGAGGGGTAGAAGAGTTTAAACAACATTTATCATTCAGCCTAGCTGAAGTTTTTCTCTATATCCAGGGTTTACAGCCACTTGGTATTAATGCAACTAGTTCTTTTCTTTTCTCCTCTTATTTCTTTTTTTTTCCTCACTTTCTTTGAACTATGGTTTTTTGGGAGCATAGGCTAGTGTGATCAGGTATCAGAGCTAACAAGGTGGAAATTTCTTTAAGAACTCAATTTTTCATGCTAGGTTCTAGCGGCTAGTTCTGTAACCAGTAAGCTAGCAGTCAACAATTATCTGTAGATGTTATGAATTCAACAATTCTTCAAGTACAAACCATGCTTCCAAGATAGCGAGTTCCTAGAGTTAACCAAGAACAAACCATTAAAGAATTAAGAAGGGAAATTTAAAGATTACAAGCAAGATTGGCTGTCGTAGAGGTCACTTAACTAGGGGAAACTCAAAATGAAACAAAAGAACAACATCTTGGAGAAGCAGATGAAAATCCTTTTCATCATGAATAATCAAGTGGATAAGAGGCTATTCCTCTAAAGCATTTAAGACGATAACCAATAAGACATCTATATTACTTTGGAATAAGAATTGATCTTCTATAATTCGATGAGCGACTTGATCCAGATGAATTCATCAATTGGTTACACATCATTGAATGAATTCTTGAATATAAATAAATCTTTCAAGAACACATCTTTAAACTTGTAGCCATCAAGCTCAAGGGAAACACATTTTTATGGT
This sequence comes from Dendrobium catenatum, assembly GCF_001605985.2. NCBI lineage: Eukaryota > Viridiplantae > Streptophyta > Magnoliopsida > Asparagales > Orchidaceae > Dendrobium > Dendrobium catenatum. Next base: position 1,235,503 of record NW_021319957.1, on the reverse strand, counting down.
GGGAGATTTTAAAACGCACATGACAACGGGAAGGAAAATGTAATATCATTACCTGGTTGAAGATGAAGAAAGAATTACAATGAAAGTTCTTGCCAACGCATTATCACCAAGAGACGTTACTTCAACTTCATAACCTACAACAACACGAACTTTCAGTAGAGGGGTATGCTGCTAAATTTAAACAATTGGGTTTAAAGTGTCAGCTAGAAGAATCAAAAGAAAATACCATTGCTTAAATTTTTGGGGGATTAAACCCGACAATCTCTAATATTGTGCAATTACAACCCTATTGGACCCTAGCTGATGTGATTAACCTATCACTTAAAGTTGATAAGTAGCTTAAATAGGGTAGAAAAAGACTGACGGTTGAAGATCATTTGGGCAGAACAAATAACTAGTTGGGGTCCAATTTTGGATTAAAATACTATGAATTCTAGCACAGTAGCTAACTCTACAACTCAATAGCGCCTTCGTTCAATTCCAGGAGCAGCATCCCCCATAACTTTTCTTGTCAAAAAAATTCTTCAAATATCACAGATTTGGCCACATAGCTTCCAACTATCTGACTAAAAGATTGGTTACCTTAGTTGAAGAGTTGACATTAGAAGAACATTTTTGTGAGGAAATGGAAGATGGATTACCTGAAACAGAGCATATATTACTGGCATACGAAGGAGAACTTTTTGTCATAAGATGTCTGTTGAATACACACTATAATCCTGAATATGAATGGTTGAGAAACAACATTTTTCATACTAGATGCACTAATCAAGGCAAGGTTTATAACCATGTTATTGATGGAGGAAGTGGTGAGAATGTGGTTTCATCTTTAATGGTAGAAAAGTTGAACCTACGCACAAAACCACATTGTCAACCATATCAATTAGCTTGGCTAAAAAAAGCAATGAAATTTCAATCAACAATAAGCGTTTAGCACAATTCACTTTTGATAACAATCTTCAAGAACAAGTACTATGCAATGTGGTACCTATGGATGCATGCCACATCTTACTGGAGACCATGGAATTTGATAGAAAAATAATTCATGATAGATATCAAAATACAAATTCTTTCCAACATAGTGGCTGAACCATGGTGCTGATGCAATTCAAGGAGAATAACATGATCGAACCTTCCAAAGTTATGGTTAAACCTCCTTCCAAAATTGAGACTGAGCAGTCTGCCTTGATTTTGCAAGCCCTCAAGACTACACAATATGGGTTAGTGTTGATCTTATTGAATGAAAATGAGACACAAGTGCAACAACCTGCTGAAATTAACAATTTGCTGTAAGAGTTAATTAAGTCTTTCCTAATAAGCTTCCAATGGACTTGTGACCAATATGGGAAGTGCAACATGCTATCGACTTTATATTGGGATCGATTATTCCTAATATACCAACATATCTGATGATCCTAAGAACTATGAAGAGCTACAAAGATAGTAGATGACCTAATAATTGTAGGATTTGTGAGGCCTAGTGCTACACCATGTTCTGTACCAGTCCTCCTTGTGCCAAAGAAAGATGGAACATGGGGAATGTGCATAAAAATTCAAGCCGTTAATAAAATCACTATCAAGTATCAATTTCCAATTCTGTGAGTCGATTATTTTTTTGACTAACTCTATGGTTTTTCAAGTTCTTGTAGATACCTATGACAAGTTTTTCAAGTTCTTGTAGATAAAAAACTCTTTGCCAATACCTCCAAATGCAAAATTATGGCCAACACAAACAGATTTTTGGGTTTTACAGTGTCCCTGGAAGGATTCAAAGTGGATCTTGATAAGGTGTGAGCTATTCAAGAATGGTCGACCCACTCATCCAAGAATGATGTCCAAAGATTTCATGGATTGGCTTCTTTTTATCGACATTTTATTAAGAAATTTAGCACAATTACTGCTCCTCTAATAGAACTCCTCAAGCAACCACAGTTTATGTGGACTACTCGGACACAAAATAGCTTTGACCAACTAAAGATACTTATGACTTCAGCATCGATATTAGCTCTACCATATTTTTATCAGATTTTTTAAGTTGAATATGTTGCTTCTAATCGTGGCATTGGAGCTGTGTTAAGCCAAGGAGGATAACCCATTACATATTTTAGTGAAAAACTCAACGAATATTGATAGAATTATTCTACATATGATAAAGAGTTCTTTGTTATTCTTAGAGCTGATAATATTGGAGTCATTACTTACTAGCCCAAGAATTTGTCTTATTTTCAGAACACCAATCTCTCAAACATCTTCAATATCAAAGTAAATTAAAAAGGAGGCATGCTAAGTGGGTAGAATATCTTTCCTCTTTTCACTTTTCCATGAACTACAAATTGGGAACTACTAATAAAGTGGTCGACACCCTCAACCGAAGGTTCCTCTTGTTAAACACCTTGCAAGTAAAAACAATCGGATTTGAAGTCATTCAAGAACTATATGATAAAGATCCTTATTTTCACAAGATAAGGAAACAATGCAAACAAAAACCATAGAAACTCTTCCACATTCAACAGGGTTATCTATTTCTCGGAAACATGTTGTGCATTCCTTAATGTTTGATGTGAAATTTTTTATTGTTGAAAATCATAATGGAGGACTAGCTGGACAATATAGGTGGGATAAAACTTTGTCCATCAATCAAGAGAATTTCTATTGTCCATTACTTACTATAGATGTTCAGAGACATTAAGAGGTGACAAGTTTGTATAAGAGCCAAGAATAAGGCAACATAATACAGGTTTATACTTGCCAGATTCACCTTGGGTGGATGTTAGCTTGGATTTTGTTTTGTGACTTCCCCTCACACAAAGAAAAAACACTATCATGGTCGTAGTTGATTGATTTTCAAAAGTGGCACATTTTATGCCATTCTGGAAAGCATTGGATGCTTAACATATGGCAAGACTATACTTCAAGGAAATTATGCGACTACATGATATTCCTAAAACAATCACCGCACATCGGGATGTTAAATTCCTTAGTCATTTTTGGAGGACTTTGTGGTCAAAATTAAGAACTAAACAACAATTTAGTTCCACGGCACACCCCCATATTGATGGACAAATAGAAACTATAAAAAGAGCATGGGAAACCTTCTGAGATGTTCTGTGGGGAAAAACATTTAACAATGGGATAAGATTTCGGATCAGTGGAATTTGCTTATAATAGATCCCGAAACCAATCTACTAGGCGTAGTCCTTTTGAGATCATTTATGGACAAAATCCAATGGGACTGCTAGATATAGCTCCTAGTGTATCCATAATAACTTAACATCTTGATGCTGAAATCCACATAAAGGAAATTCATAAACTCCACAAACAAGTGCAACAACAAATTCAGAAATAGAATGCCAAATATTTAAAGCAAGAAAATAGGTCAAGACGATAAGAAATTTCAAAGCGGGAGATCCAGTCTGGATAAGGCTAATTAAAGAAAGATTTCCATCCCGAGTATGCAATAAACTCAAGCCTAAAGCAGAGGGACCCTTCCGTATTCTTAAACGATTAATGATAATGCATTTCAACTAGAATTATCTAGAAGTTTACAAATCTCACCTACTTTCAATATTGCTAATCTATCCCATCATTATGAAGATGAGGAGCTTTGCACCAATGTAGCAGCTACCTCTCAAAACCAAGAGACAACCATAGAAGACAGCGGTGAAACAATGAATACTAGTAGAGCCTTGAATAGAGCTGGTTATTCTCAAGGCCGAGGGAATGACGCTGAAGCTAAAGCTGGAGATGAACAAGACACATGAGCTAGAGCAAGATCCGACTGAGAGGTCTAATAGGTGGTCAAGTTCTAGCTGGACAAAATTCTGAACCAGTCAGCTAGATCTAGTTCATTAGGAGTCCTGGGAAGCTCGATTGGGTTACTTTTTGTTCTATGGATTATGTTTCAAATCCTATTTAAAGGACTTTTTATTCTCTAAAGGGATAGAAGAGTTTAGACAGCATTTGTCATTTAGCCTGTGTCTTGCAGCCGGGTGGTGTTAATGCAACTAGTTCTTTTCTTTTCTCCTCTTGTTTCTTTCTTTTCGTCAGTTTCTTTGTTCTTTGATTTTCTGTGAGCACAGGCCCGTTCCATATATAGTATTATCTCACTTTTACTCCTAAATCCTTACTCTATGAAGTAGTTGTCGATTCAACTAAGCCAAGCTCTTAGAGTAGCTTTAGAATTTTGTCTTCTTATCCTTTTATGATAAATCATGGAGGTTATTCTACATAAATCTTTTCTTCTAAATAGCCACTTAGGAATGCTGACTTCATATCTAGTTGATAGATCTTCCACTTCTTTTGTATTAAAAGTGATATCAATGCCCTTATCATGTCATTTCTAGCAACTGGAGCAAATTTCTCATTATAGCTAACTCCAAACTATTGTGAGTATCCCTTAACAACTAGTCTGACTTGTGCTTTCAAATTGATTCATCTAGGTTTTTCTTTATCTTGTAGACCCATTTTAATCTAATTAGCTCTTTTCCTTATGAAGAGTCTACTAGCTTCCAGTTCTTGTTCTTCTCAATCATCATTATTTCTTCTTCCATAGATTTTTCTCCAAAAATCTTTCTATGAGGCTTCTTTAAAGTTTTGTGGCTTTATGATTGTCAAAATACAATACTCATAAATCTCTACTAGAGATTTTATTTTTTTTAGGTGACGTTTCAGAGTCTATAACTTAAACTAGCTCTTGAGTTGGTGTTCTAGTTGTATCATATATAGATCTCTTCAACTTGTTGATGATGACTAGTTGATACTTTTTTCTTTCGATTTCCTCGGTCTTCCAATTATATGTAACATCTTAGTTGAATTCCTTCAACTCGTGTCTTATCTTTCTATGCTTTAGTTGGACATTTATTTAGAAGATATATTACAATATATACAACTTCAATGTAGAAGCACTTTGGAAGACCTTTATCCATCAGCATAGTTCTAGTTGTTTCCATTACAATCCTACTCTTCCTTTCAGTTACTCCATTTTGCTTTAGTGCATATTCAACTATGAGTTACCGCTCTATACCTTCTTCACAAAACTTGTTAAACTCATTAGATACATATTCTTTTCCTCTATCACTTCTTATTGTCTTCAAGTGATAGATGCTTTATTTTTTAATATAAAATTCGTATTCTTTTATAATCTCAAATACTTGTGATCTTTCATGCAGTAAACCCACGTCATTCTTGTGTAGTCATCAATATAAAAAATGAAGTACCTGTTCACTCAAGTGAAAGAGCATGCATCGACCCATAAACATACATGTGAATATATATGCTCCAATGGCTCCTTAGTTCTCCATGCTTTGCATGATGGAAATGGTATTCGATATTGTTTATTTTGCAAGCATCCTTCACAAACACCATCAATCTCCTTTTTTTAAGGAAATTTCTTATCATATTCTTCTGCTGGAGAGTCATCAGCCCATGAAAATTGAAATTAATGCCCTAGCCATTTGTGTCATAATAATGATTCCTCCACTTGTGCCTTCATCACCCCTTCATTTGCATGTCTCCACTGAATAGGAAAAGCACCTATTCTCTTTTATTTTGATATTTTCCATTTTAAGGGATTTATCTTACTTGAAATAAACTGTGCAAGCATCTCCCTCAAAATATAAATAATATCCTTTCTTCATTATTTGGCCGATGCTAAGTAGATATTGATCAATGTTTGAAATCAAAAGTACATCATTGATGTACCTCTTCCCCTTTATTTTGTTAGTGGCAAGGTTCCTTTGCCTGTTACCTTCATTAAGTCACCATTTTAAATTTTAACCTTTGTGTTGATTTAATCAAGACAATAAAATATATTCTCATTTTCATCATGTGGTTACTACAACCATTATTAAGATACTAAGTATCTTTCTTCTCTTCAAATGCAAGTTGACAAAAATATAAGACTTTTTTATCATCATCGTTCTCTTCTAAAAAAATAGCTTGATAGTTTATTTTCAAGCGACAAACACTTTCTATATGTCAATTTTTTTTTTTACAATTTTGGCATTGTGGTTTTCATTTAAACAAACAATCCTTCTCCAAATGACTTTCTCTTTTGCAAATGCCACATGGAGAATACTTGTAACTTTTTCTTAGAATATTTTAATCTTTAGTACTTGCTTGTGAATTTCTCCCAACTTCTTTTGATTTATGAGATCATAGATTTATTTTAGATTGAAATGCAATTTCTTTAGAGATCTCATTCCACCTATTAATTTTTTTTTCATGTACTTCAAGGGAGCCCCTATTCTTTTGGTGATAAGGCTTCTATATCAATATTTGTTTTTTCAATTGCGTAAATTATTGTATCAATATTTTTTATACAAGAAATTAATATCTTTTAAACTATTGTCTAATCATAAATTGTAGTTCCATAGGCTCTCATTTGGTTATCTAGTTTTTTTTTATTCTAGAGTAATAATCTTTTGCGGCTCATTATAATTTATTTTAATATTCCCGAAATCTCGTTTTAGATATGTATCTTTCTATTTCCTTGAAACTCCTCTTGCAATGTATCCCATGCTTGCTTAGCAGTCGTTGCTCCCTTGATTCCCATGATTTGTGGAAATATGTCATCTGCCATTGCTTGTTGTAAAACAAATTATGCTTGCGAGTCCTTTTGTTGATTCTCTTAAAGCGTTATCCTCTAATTTAACCAAAAGAGTTGTCATATCTTTCGGAGTATTGAATCATTCTTCAATGATCTTCCACAAATTCTGGGAGCAAAATATGTCTTCATTTTAATGGACTAAAAAATTATAGTTTTCTCCATTGAAATTGAAATTAGGGCAGTAGAGTGGTTGAAGTTTTTCATTGGATTTTAGGGCGCCCAATGAGTGATCCAGCTAAGCTCTAATATCAAATGTTAGTAATATTTTTTAAGAAAAAAGATAGATAGACAAACAATGGGCCATGCAAGATTTTGAATGGGAGAATAGATGAAGAATTTTATAAATAAATTTTTCATAAGTAGTTTTCTAGTGTTCAGATTAACTTATAATATCATGACATTACCTATTTATAAGTATGAAAACTAAATCTAGAGACTTCTATAACATAGCAATTCTCGAGTTTTATAACCTAAATCCTTCTACTAACACTATTCTAGAGTCTTTCTTTATTTCTATATATATATATATATATTATTTCTTTATATATATATATATATATATATATATATATATAAAGAGTCTTCTTTATTTATTACAAATATTCTAGAATCTTTATTGGACTAGATTTTATTATGTGTAGAAAACTCTTGAAATATTCAAAAATAAGGATAAAATTATATTACTATTGAACTTTGATTTAATGTAAAACTCCTAATTGATTACCAAGCAATGAAAGAACTATCTACCAACCAGATTTATGCGCCTCACAATAAAGCATATTCAAGTCTTTCTAGATAGATTATTTTGTGTTTATTTAATTATAGCAATTTTTCTAGTGATGAATCTCGACTGAAACCTTTTGTAGGGGTTTAGTGGGTGAGCTCAATAAATCCTTAAATATTCTTGTCGCATGAGTCCTATACTGCTCTCACACAAACATTTAATAAAATTTTTAGAAATATCTTTAGATCTAATTTTCCCTTTCAGATTTTTTTTTTTTTTAGGCTCAAATCATATTTAAATATGGTCTTGGTGCTTTTCGCGAACATATTTTGATCCAATAACAGAGATTTATGCTTCATATTTCTTTTACTTTTTATGTTTTGTTATCCTTCTCATCATATGAAGTTCTAAATTGAGATTCACTTAGTTAATATAAAATAACATTCTACATCAGGAGAAGGTTTGCCAACCAAAAATGATATCCATCCACAGCATGTTGCTTCAAGATCTAATTAATACGAAAGCTCTTCGAAAGACTGCTAAAGGCGTTGTTGAAAGCAAGAAGTTTGTGAAAGTGAAAACCTTGCAGAATAAACACATACAGAAAACACCAAATCTGATATCAATGAGCCAGAAAACAGTAAAGAAACTTCCTATTCATAGCATTCTCAAGAACAAAAATAGATTTTCTTCGGCGAGAAAAACTAGCAAAATGAAAAATTCTAATACAGTCGAGTTTATCAAACGTTGTTGTAAACCTACAAGACATGTAACCTTTTCTGAAAAAGATGACATACTTGGACACGAGAACAACTGTTCAAGCATTAACCTGCCTCAATTTAAAAGCATCTGCAAGATTTTCTCTGACGTTTTGTCTAAATCATCAGTGATGAAAAACTCAAGAAAGGTTCATGACCTGCCAGCTGCTATTGATGGTACACAGGGCGTGAATGCAACCGAAGAAGATATTAATGCAGGGGTTGTCGATAGGACAGAAGAATCGTTATCTAAGAAAAATCAGTCAAGTGATTCACTTGGTAATGCTAACCATCGAAAATTGGTAATCTCTAGCAATAGCAGCTGTTCTAGCACTGAGAAGGCATCCATGACTACAATGATTGATCTAAACCAAGCTATTGAGACAAGTAATGAAATAGGTTGCTTTAATCCTTCTACAGAAAATTTGTTACCCTGCTGCACCAGTTCAGGTGATTTGGATTTCAAGGACACCACAAACAAAAAAGGATCAAGCACTTCAACTGAATTTCACCTGCATGGAGGACTTCCCAAGATATCACTTGCATTAACTACAACTACTGAGAAAATTTTTGACTCGGCTTCTAATGCTACAGCTTTGAATCCTAGTCCGCATATTTCGACATCTTCTCTAATAGCTGGTAATGAAAGAAATGAGAAGCAGTGTCGGCAATATTTTGATGTTGCATTGAAGTGTTGTCATCACATTTCAGTGAATCAATCGGGGCACCTTTGTTCTTCAGAAGATTTTTTAAGCAACGACATTGGCTATTCGGTTGGATCCAACAAGTTTAGAGGATCAGCATTTCTGTCAAATTTAGTGTCTACCAGCAAAAGTACGAGCACTGGTGAGGACTTCATCAGTCTCCCTCATAATAAACAAGGAGAATTTTTCCAAATGCTTCCGGAAACGAAGTTTGTTGGGCCGTATACGAAGCAAAACATTGATTTTGCTTCTAATCACGGATTCTATGCCAACAACCAAGTTGTGAACAATATTAATGCGAATCCTTTAAAAGTAATGAAAGAGAAGATTTTTGATGCTGCATCTTATCAGAATGATCAGTTGGATTGGTGCCAGAACAAATACCATCCTACTAGAGAGAGCATATTTACTGAATTTATAGGTCCTGAGCGAGTCTGTATTCCAAACAATGAGCCTGTTAAGGGAAATTATGAGTTGCTCCATTCCCATGCAAACAAAAAAAAGCTTTATTTTCATGATGGAAAAATTTGCGATGCCACTCCTGATTTCTTCAAGACTGTAGATATGCAACAAAAATATAATTTAGCTTGCCAGTTTGAGCCTGTAGTGCAGCCAACAATTCGCTTGATGGGTCAAAATGTAGTTGTTGGTGGTGGCAATCGAGATTGGTACTCTTCTATAATGCCTGAAAAATACATTTCAAAGGAACGGACGCTGCCAGAATTCGTTGCAAATACATGCGGGTGCTCAACAGGTAACGTACTTAAGCTGTCAGATTCTTCATCAAATTTTTATCAAACGACAGAACATCTGGAACCTGAATTTGACTCACATATTGGTGACAATGGATCAAAAAGTTTGTCAAGAAAAAACATTATTTCAAGAGAAGAAACATCGAGGCATCAATGCTATCCTACCATAGCATCTTATGAACATTATATTCAGCAGGATAGGCTGTTGAGTTCTATCCATTCTAATCTGAGTCAGGGTGTATCATGCGGTACATTTGTAACACCACAACCACAAGTTCAATATAATATTCATGAAAATTCGTTTCAACCAGTACAGATACAGACTTCAGATGAACCGCCTCAGTGGTTGATTCAAGTAATGCGTCAAAAAAGGAACCAACTGTCGAGTTCACCATATTCTGATCAAACAGAATTGAGCCAACCATGTAGGCTTTCTGGAACTAATCTAATTCCCCGCCTATCTCCATATAACATGCCTATGTTTCCTTTTTCTGTCCATAACATCTCTCCCTCAAAAAACTCTGCCTTTGTTCAAAATTCTAGCCAATCTTCATTTATTTCTTCTGTCACTGCAACTAATTCGATTTCTGAAGGCGCAAAGAGAACTGCCATCAAGAATAAAGAAAGAGATGAATCATATTCAAACTCCGCAGGTTTCAATAGTCCAGTTGATGCTCAAAACTCTCGAAAGAGACCCGCTGCACGTGAAGATGTATTCATGAGATCAGCTAAGAGACCTTATTTTTAAAAGCAAGCAAACTACAGCTTCCCAGTAAAACCACAGGGGTCTGATATGATGCGAGATCACCCATTCCTCGATTATGCATCTGCTTTAGACGTTGAGAAAAGAGTAAATGAGTTGGATGAATTATCAAAAGCAGAGAGCTCTAGTTTTTGAAGACTGGACAAGGAATCCGCAGTAGGAGCAACAAAAATAATTGCAGGAGTAAAGCATGTACTGAAACTTAATCAAAAGAATGATGATGGAGACTTTAGACCAATTCATTCAAGAACAAACTTTGCCTGCAACCCTACTTCTGGAGAATGTTTAACCACTCAGAATAAAATTGCTAAGATCTACCTGTTCTTAGAAATAGTTGAATAGGTTGTTGGAGGTTAAAATCAACATTGATTACATGATGTACCTAAAATACTTGATCACTTTTCTGTCCGTGTTTGCTCAAGCAACCAAATTATTCTTAGATTTCATGTAAACATTATAAGTCAACTGCAGATCCTTGTCATTTAAAACTCTCAAAATTTTCTTATGCACATGATGCATTTGTATCTAGCGTGTTTTTTTGAGATATGCTTTCACATCAAGAAATGATGTTCAGCAATACTGGGGAAACTAAGTTTTTTTTTTTTTTTTTCGCTCTGTCTAATCTTCCTTCTGTAAATTTTAAATGAACTACTCTCAATTTGTTGTTTTCCAGCTTGATTCTAATATTGTGGCTAACTAATTCGATTTGCAGCGTATGAGTATTTATTAATAAGGAATTTATGCTGACCCCGGATTGCGTTAACATGAGTGAATTAAGTACATTAAATATAAAAAATGCCATTTTTGCTTTTGTAATTGGCTCGCAGCTTTCTATGGCTTAACCTTTCAGCTTTAAAAAAAAAATCATATCCAAATGTCGCCATTTGATCATCTTGGCCTCAGTTTACAACGTCTGCTTCTTAATTCTATTTCTGAATATTACAAATAGGTATTTCGCCATGGTTCTTCACTGTTCTAATCATTATTCATAGAACCCTTGGAGTAAGAGTTGATTAATGTGTCGTCAGAACATATTATTCTTCTCAAGTTATTGGACAGATTAGCTAATTAGTCTTGCACCTATAATTCTCATGAGGATCCCCAAAATGTTTACTTTCCTCCAGTTAAGATGATTGGGAATTTATCTTGCTACAGTTTCTGCTAAGCGTACAGAATTAATCTTCATTTTAGTTGTGTTAATGATTAATTGTCTTCTGTGGAGTAATTACATTGGCTGCTGGATTTAAGAATTTGCTTTTCTAATAATCTCTTTTATATTAATAAGAACTTCAAGTTTTTGTACTACTGGTTGTGGGCCCTGAAAATTCATAGCTTGACCTCTTAGCGCCCTCTTTTTACGAGAAGGAATGTTATGGATCTAATTTTCATATAGTATATATATTATTTTTAAAAGTTGCACATAGCATAGATTAATATGAAAGGAAAAAGTACAGGACTAAACTAATTCTTCCCAATACAAAAAAAAATCAAAAGGGGTAGAAAATTCAACAATGAGAGCAACCCATACAAAGTTACAAAATAAGGGATACTCAAAAGAAAACAAAAGGACCTCCTCGATCGAGAAGGAGAGCTCCTTCTTGGGTTTGTGGTGTGTAGAACAAAAATCGGGAGGGAACCACTCTATAGGGGGGAGACACCTGTAAAAGAGTAGAAGCTGAAAGTCCATATAGGTTGTTAAACCTACCACAATAGTCCCAATGCTAATCAAGAGTAAGGTGAATTGGTAATTTAAAAAATCTTTAGAATAGAAAACCGTTTTATAAGTACCTTGTACAATTTAAAAGTTTTAATAAACTAAAAACTTTTCAACCAAAACACAATTAAAATGTGCAGAAAAATAAAAATGCAGAAAAATAAAAAAGAAATTTATAGTGTTTCGGTTCAACTAGGCCTACGTCCACTCATTGAAAACTCTCTTTTCAGGTATTGCATTATTATTAAAGTGACTCTCCTTTTGCTCCACAGCAAGGCGGATGAGACTTTAATTTATAATTACCCTTTTCCACCAATCCCCGGTGCGGCAAAGTACTGTCGTCCTTTCACACCCTCCAAGTGTCGGCAGAGTGCTGTCGTCCTTTCACACTCTCCAAGTGTCGACAGAGAATCGTCATCCTTTCACACTCTCTATGTGTCGGCAGAGAACCAGTAGTGTCCATTCACACCCTCCTAGTATCAGCAAAAACTGGAGATTCTTCAAGGATCTTCTCACGAGCGTCTTCAAAGAAGTGAGGAAGAGATTTGGAACACTTACTTAGAGATTCTCACCATTGGGCAACCTTGTGAACTCTTCACACTTCACTTGCAAGAACTCTCTCTTAAACACTCTCCCAAATCACTCTCACACTTGCTCTCAAAGATAAAACGATGAAGGATTTAGTCCACAGTCAGTTTATAGGACATTATATATAAAAGACACGAAAAATCATCTAAAAAATTGAATTTTTTTCAGTTTGACCATCCACGATAGTATAGTACGATCGATGATCATATGTACAAATAGTTCAAAATTTGCTTGTACGAACCAATTTTTTACTCTGATTGGTTTGGGTACGAACTAACATTGTACAGTACGATCAGTTCAAAATTGAATAGATTCACCTGGTATGATTTAGAACAAAATAATTTCATACTCTGAATGACATACTTTATGAAATTCATATCGTATAGTAATATCTATTTTAATCAAACCATGTTTCATTTGGTACAAAAATGACTTCAACCATTTTGTACTCTGGAAGTCGTCTATACGATCCAATGATCGTACAGTACGAAGAGATCAAAAAATTCACCTGTTTGTTTGGATGAAAAGATATGCATTCATTTTGTACTATGTATGTCGTATGTACGAACCTATGATTATATAATACAAATAGTTCATAAAAAATTAGGAGTTCATCTGGACAAACTTGTACGTATCTATTTTATGCTCTGGAAGGTGTACACACAAAGTTAAATACATCACTTATGTGTAAAATAACTTGAGGTCTTTAGCACTCAAGTTCCTCAGTATTTTAGTTATGTTATGAGTCTCTAACTTATAAACTCCTGAACTAGCTTATTTTTATGTGATATAAAGACCTTGCCAAGTGCATGGTTATTTTTTTAGTGTGGCAAAACAAGCGTCTACATCTACCTTCCTTATGATGAAGTCTCCTTGTTAGAATCTTTTCTCTTTGATATAAATATTGTAATACTTAGCAGTTCTTCTCTTGATTTCCCTTTATCGCATGGTGGCTTGAACTAGGAGTCCTTTTAGTTAGTCTGCAATGGTTTTCATGCCTTCTTTGTTGGATATCTCCCATTCGATGGTTGTAGCCTAGGTTGTGGTAAGTTCCGTTTATCTTGGCAATTCTACCTCTATATGTAGTATAATCTCTATAATGTGTAAGAGTGATAAGGTTGCATGGCTTATGGGGGTTATTTTGAAATCCTATAATATTGAAGGAAGTAGTTCGCCCCACTTCCCTATGCATACCTTAATCTTTTTCTTAAGAAGGTTGAGAACCAGCTTATTGATGGCTTTGACCAACCCATTATTTTAAGAATGATGAACAAAAACAACCTTGAGGTCGATCTCTTAGACTTCACATGATTCTTTTAGTCTCTTGTCATAGAATTGTGATCCATTATATATAACGATGGTGAAAGGAACTCTGTGTCGATAGATGATTTTTTCCATTTAACATTTTGAATCATGGTAAAATTGATACTAGTGACTGCTTTGGCCTCAATCTATTTAGTGAAGTAGTCAATCATGATTAGGATGAATCTCTTTTACCCTATTGATGGTAAGAATGAGCCTAGCATGTCCGTTCCCCACATGGAAAATGACCAGTGATTTAATATTGAATGTAGTTTTTATAAATAATGCATCTAAATCAAAGAAATATTCTGATATTATATGGATCATGTGGAGAATTATTTGACATCCTTTCTTAGAGTAGGCCAAGAATATCCCTCCTTGAGGATCCAATCATCGAGAATACCTATGCCCGAGAGGCTTCCACATCACTTGAATGAATTTAGTTAAGTTATCCTTTTGATATTCTTGGTCACACTTGAGATTAAGTGAGGTAATGTATCTTCTAAGTAAGTGATTGTTTATCTATAGTTAGTTAGTTGACTTAACCTTGAATCATTATGGATTGCCAACTTCAAGGTTGATTTATTCACTTTTGAGATTGTCAATGTATGTATCGATCAAACTCAAGAAGTATGGAGCTTGGGGATTAGATTATGCTTGCACTACTTATTTTTCAATTATGGTAAGGTTGGGGACTACAATCATTTATTATTCATTATGCTCCCTTGGAAAGGAGGTAGGTGAGTTGATTCTAATCTATGGGGTTTTGACTTATTACCATATCCGAAGCTCCTAATCCAATCCTTGACTCTAAAAATCATCTCTAACTTAATATTCTCCATTCCTTTACTTCACCATAAGCTAGGAGTCTAAGTAAACTACAAGGTGAGTCATGTTTAACTTGAAAGTGAATTATATTCTAGCTAGTAAGGATTTTTACTCGGCTTAATTGTTGGTAACTAGGAATTCAAATTAAATGGATTGAATAATGATTACTTTCATGGGGATTTTAAGGGAAAAACCTACACTAATATTTAGATTGCCTGATGCACCATCTATGTGTAGTGTATAACAAGGCAAGGCCACTTATTGGTTGATACTCATGTAGGTGTAGTTGATGAGAAAGTTATTGAGTGCTTACAAATTTTATGTTTGTGCACTGTGTATACATAATTGTGCATTGACTAAGTTCAACAGACCATTTAAGCAATCGAATCAAATGCTCAAACTTGGTGAGAATGCATTTGAGAAGATGGTTAGTCACCATATGGATGGAATAAGCTTACAAGTAGGGTCGTAGCATTCAAGCTAAATCAAGAGTGACTTCGTGAGATTTTCCTTCATCAAATATATTTATTCTATACTTCATAGTGTACGATAGATGTAATAGACTGGCGATTAATTCTTTCCTTCTATATCGATGGGTATATAACTAACAACGAGTTTGCCTACTCGAAGGTATAACAATAAGTTTTTCAATAGCTAAGAGTTCTGAAGGATTCGAGGTGAAGCAAGGAATTTTTTGTGTTGTTGGAAGGAGGCTCCTTAATCATCTCCCTAAGAGAATTTGTTCACACACAAAAGAGTTTTGAAGAAGGGGGCACATCATGCTCCCAATCTAGAGTCGAATTTGTTGAGCCTGATGATCCAACGATTAAGTCGTTGGACTTCCTTGGCAATTCTTAGTGTCTTTATATTGTGTATGGCCTGCACTTTGTTAGGATTAACTTTAATTAGGTCAAGCATAAGGTGGATCCCTTGGAATTTTCTACACTTGCTCCAAAGGTACACTTTAGAGGGTTCAGTCTCATATTTTTTTAGAGTGAGAAAGTTCTCTGATAGGTCTTCAATATGTCAATCAAGTGACTCGCTTTTGATGAGGAGTTCATCCATATATGCTTTGATGTTCCTTCCCCTATACTTTTTGAATGCTTTCTCCATCATTCTCTGATAGGTTGCCTTGATATTCTTATGTCCAAAAGGTAAGACTTTGTAGCAATGTAGACCTCCTATGACAATGAATGTAGTCATCTCACAGTGTTTTGGATGCATCTTGATCTTGGGTAGCCTGAGAAGTCATCAAAGACGACTTCATTGTAGTAGTTGGCCGTGGTTAGCCTATCATAGCTTTTGAATGTAATTGACATGCATTTAGTTGATTTTAAGCACGAGGCTGTGTTAACTTCAGAGATTAATGACACCTAATTCGAAGGTGTGCAAGCATTTCTTTGATCGTCTCCTACAATTGTAGGAACTACCCTTGTGATATGAATAGATTGAGCTGGTCTTGGTTCATCAATTATTTATCCATATGAAGCCTTTCTTGGTTGTTGCTTTGGATTAAAGAGCATGAATTCCCTGAGTTTTCTTTTTTTTTTTAGTGAGTTATTCAACTAGGTTCTGTAGGTGTCCACACTCCTCGATGTCATGTTCATGATCTTTTTGGAATGTATAGTATCCAGACATATCTTGAGTGCTATCGATCTTCATAAGTGGTAGATGGTTGAAGAATTCTTTATTTTGAACGGAATCAATAAGCTTGACCACCCATACAAGATCATAAGTTAAATATTTCATGAGGGTGGTGAGAAAACTCTCTATACAAACTTTAGTTCTTTAGTCGAGCAGTGTTTTAACTCATGGAAAAAATTGAATATGGAGGTGCGTAGTTGGAATTGGAATGCCAGCTATCCAGTGAATTGGCTCATGGTTCATCTTCCCTTGAGGTCAGATTCTTTTCCTAGCCATCTCAATATACACTCTCCACTGTATTTTCAACATGTGTTCTTTCAAGAAAGAAGAGTTTAAGATGTTTCATAGGAAGAAGATATAGCCTTCATTCCTGCACGTGCTCAAAGGAAATTTAAAAATACAACATATTAATAATGAAAATCAATTAGATGATATTTTTACCAATTGTCAAAATTAGAATAATTTTAGTACATTTAGAACTAATTTCAGTGTTACAGAAATAAGTGCTTAAAAAATTGAGGTCACAACATGCTATGATAGGTTTGTGTCTTTACAATTTTGATCTACTTTAGGTGTTTTTATTTGTGTCATTTTTATTGCATGTTTAACTATTTAAGGTTTTGGTTTGAGATAGATTTTTTTGTAGTTTATTTTAATTGAACTTTTTTTTTTCCTGTTCTTCTCAAATTTTAGTTTTTTCTTTTAGTTTCCTTTTTTGGTGATTTCAAAAGGTGGTTTAGGAAGTAATGTTGATTTTATTATTTTCTTTTGATATAGTGCTATTGATTTTATTGTTTTCTTTTGATATAGTGGTGTTGATTTTGTTGTCTATTTATGTTGTTCTATGTTCTTTAAAAAAATTACAGTTGAACATTAACAAATTAAATTTTAAATTGAGAAGAGAAAAAAAAAAAATCCCATTTTTTCAATATGTGATTCAGTGAGGGGGAGAACTTAGCATGGAATTAAATGTAAAATTTATAAATTTAAATTTGTACCAACAATATTTTTTATTATAAAAAAGAGGGAGGTTATTATAATCTGAGAGGCTAATTTAGTTTTTTTAAGAATATAAATAATATTGGAAAGCTTAGTTATTAATATTTACTTTACACATATTGTCAATTCTTTTGTGCTATAAACCATTTTAGGTATATAATGCATCAAGCAAAATTAAATAATAAAAAATCAAGATAGTGCAGCGTCAGGGTCTATATCAATATGTTTTTGATAGAGTGTATACATCTTAATTCTCTTGAGTCATTTTATATATTAGCTGTATGTTGGCTAAATAATATATCATTTAATCATAGGGGGCGATAAAAATTAAATACATGAATTTTTTATTTTATCATATTGTACAATCCAGTCATGTTGTACGATCTCTTAAACTTAAAAAATTAAATTAATTATATAATTAAATCATTTTGGTTAAATTTAGTTATAACTAATTCTATTATATTACCTCTTTTTACATAGGATAATCTAATATTTTGATGCACCCTACCCTTGAATCCTTGTTACCAAAATTACAAAAATTTTAAATTTGAACTAATCATAGAATATAAAGTAGATCGTACTGTACAAAGTAGTTCATGCTATACAAAAATTAATTAAGATTTTCTAATTTAATCCCCAAGATTAAAAAATTGAATCAGGATCAAATATAAATTAATGACCATTCTCTACAATCGCCATCATATAGGATGATCAAATAGAGAACTTGCTGGCTAAACCTTTACTTTTTTAGATGATCTGTGAATTGATATAGCTAGTTATATTATACAAATATGCATCATATAGGATGATTAGAGATATAATTAAATAAATTAAATAGTATGATCCATGTATCATACTATACGATCAGAGAAATTAAATTGAAAACAAGGATTGTAATTTAAAAAAGCAAAACTTTAATTCTAAAGCTGAGTAGTAGAAGATGTTTTCCAAGTAGAAAGCTTGAGAGAAGGAGAGAAAAGTCTCCTTGCTAGTTTGAGAGTCTAGACAAATTGGGGGGTGAGTGAATGTGTCGTTGAGGGTGTTGCAAATCCTGATCCGAATAATATGATTTTGATGATAACAAACATTATTATTTCTTTTCCACCACTATTATTGCATATCTATTTTGTTTACCCTACTTACTAACCTTTCAGATACACAAAGATCACTTGCAATATAAATCAGCTCAAGATCAGGTAGATTAGGGTTGAATCTACTTGTAATTTCATTTCAATCTATGTTTACCTTTCTTTAGTCAAATCTTTAATATGGTGGACCACAAGCTAAGTAACCTTGGACATACACACTAAGGGGGAGAAATCTAGTAAGCTAGATTATTTTTCAAATTTTGACTTAATCATACAGGATGATGTGAAATCATACTAAATGATCATCCAAAAATAGTAATCATAAATAGGGAAATAGTAATCCTAATTAGGGCATTAATTGTAATCTCAAGTTATCAAACAAATTGTACTAGACGATCCATATCATCCATGACGATCAATTTAGATGATGAAAAATAGCTGCCAATCATAATTTAAGTAATGTTTTAATTTTCAAATTATGTTCTAATCATACATGATGATCTATATCATCCTCGACGATTTATGAAAATTATGCCTAAATTGATCTAAAGATTAAGAGAATAATTATGGTTAAATTATTCAATCATATCATACAAGATAATCCATTTGGGTTGTATTGGATGATATAGTATATTTCGTAGGACGATCCCCTATCATCCAAGATGAAAAACTAAAATTTCCATCTAATCATCTAGGCGTATCATTTTTGGATGTCCCGAGACATTTGCAGGATGATATGTAGATCACCACCCATCATCTCATTTCATATTGGATGATCAAAATAGTATCTTGAACTAATCATTCGGGTTGATCATAAGATCATATGGGATGATATGTACAAATAATTGTACTGATCGTAAAGAGAAAAGATGATCGTTCTGGTTGAAAGGGATATTTTTTACTAATCGTACAGGGCAATCTGGACGATCAGTTGCTCAGAATTTAAAATTAGGGATTCTTTTGGAGGCTCTCTATTTAAGCAATTATATTAACCCTTGAGCTAATCCCTTGCTGTGGAGTTGATCCAAGAGGGATCTTAGAGAAGGAAGAGGGAGAGCTTGAGAGGAGAGATCCTTGTGAGGGAATTATAAAGATTGCTCCAAGTAAGGTGCTCATCGTCCTCTTCAAATTGACCCACTAGTTCCTTGGTGGCTATGGGGAGATCTTCTTCAGCATTAAATCCAGGTTCTCTACCTCCTCCAGGAGGGTGTAAAAGGATCCATGGGCTCTCTGCCTTCACTATGTATGTGAAAAATAATTCAAGGTTCTCTGCCTCACCATGTCCAAGGAAATTTTTTGTAAGGGCTTCTCTACCTTGCTATGAAAGCAGAAGGAGAGTCACTTCAATTTTAGTGCAATACTTGGAGAGGGATAAAAAAGATTTCCTTTTTATTTAAGATTTTTTAAAACTACCAATTTAACCCCTTCCCTCTTGGTTAGCACTGGGCTAGTTTTTAGGGTTTAACACCCCTCACAAAATTTCAAACGGTATCAGAGCGGGATTCATATAATCAAATTTTAGAAAACTTTTGAATTTTTATCCATGGATAACTTTGGAAATAGAAACACTGCAAAAGGTTATTCAATTACTAGACAACCTCTTTTTGATAATATACCTTTTTATTTTTTGAAAAAATTGCATGTTCACCTTTTTACAATCAATTGATTATCGTTTGTTGATGCTTGTTAGGGAAGGTTATTCTACATATTTTAGATTAGTAAATGATGTTAAAAATGAACTTCCTTTTGCTGATTAGACTACTAATGATAAAGATCTAACATAACTGAATGCTAAGTGCTTGAACTATTTTTTCTCTACCTTAAAATTTGAAGACTATATACGTGTTTCCACTTCTTCCACTGGAAAAGAAATTTGGGACATATTATACATAACATATGAAGGTACAATGAAGTTAAAAAATCTAGACTAAACATTCTCTTGCATGACTTTGAACTTTTTCACATAAAACCTAACAAATCTATCTCTGAATATATACTAGGTTTACACAAATTGTTACATTCTTGCATGCCTTGGAAAAAGAACTAATAAACTATAAAAAGTTAAAAGGATTCTAAGATGTTTACCTTCTTCCTTAGATGCAAAAATTACTGCTATTACTGAATCTTAGGATTTGAATGTTTATTCAATCGATCACTTATTTAGATCACTCATTACTTACGAGCAAGGAGTGAACCAAAGGCAGCTTGATGCAAGTGATAAGAAAAAGGACAAAATTGTAGCCTTAAAGGCTAATGATTTTGACACATAGTCATCTAGTTATGAAAATTATGACATTGCTTTAATAATATGGCAATTCAAGAGCTTATTAAGGAAAAAGCAAAAGCATCATCTGAAATGGGGTAAAGGTAAGAATAATAAAAATATAAAAGTTTCTTCTGATGTTATTTATTTTGAATACAAAAAGCCAGAGCTTCTAAAGTCTGATTGCACAACTATGAAAGCTCACTCAAGCAATGAGAAGGGTGAGGAAAAATCTAAGTTTACAAAGGATAAGAAAATGATCCAAAAGTCTTTCTAGGCGGCCTCAACATCAGACACTTTTGAAACTAAAGTAGAAGAGGAGGTAACAAACCATTGTTTAATGGCTGATGAACATCTTGATCACTCTAATAAAGAAGAGGTATATGAGCTTACTTATAATCTATTACTTGATGTTTCTAAAAAAAATCATTCTTCATATAAGAAGCTCAACAAACTGCATGCTAGCCTTAAAAATCTGATTGTATTATTATCATGAAAATTATTTTTCTTCCACATCAAGGGTTATTATTTTATTTTAAAATGTTTAAAAAGATAAAAAAGATTTTGTATTTGTTTAAGATTTTTTGAAAACTACCAATTCAGCCCCCTCTTGGTTAGCCTCGGGCTAGCTCTTTAATGTTTAACACCCATCATGAAATTTCAGAGGGAGTTCTTTCTTATGGGTGTAAAGTGGTGTATGGTCTTTAACTTTATTTTTCCAGTCAACCTACACCTTCGGTCCAATGCATTATTGTTGTGGAGCTCTTGTAGAAGATCTTTAGAAAAGTCTTTAGGAAAAAACCATACTAGACGAAGGGGATTAAAGATGTCGTCTCAAGTAGGCAAGTAGATAGAAGGAGGGATTTTATTTTTCCAGTCAACCTACACCTTCGGTCCAATGCATTATTGTTGTGGAGCTCTTGTAGAAGATCTTTAGAAAAGTCTTTAGGAAAAAACCATACTAGACGAAGGGGATTAAAGATGTCGTCTCAAGTAGGCAAGTAGATAGAAGGAGGGATCTGTGGGCTCCGAAAATTCGGCCTCGGCCTCCGCTCGCTTTTCCTTATTCGGCGAGGGAGTTTTAACGAACTAAGTTCCGAGGTAAATTTTGGAAGGCAGATGGGTTTGTAGATAAGACACTACCCAGAGATTTCGCCCTCATTTTGTGAGGACTTTATGATCTGAGTTCTGGTTTCCTATAGGCGCAAGCCCCTATAGTTAATTACCCCTCCCGATCACGAGAGAGAACTTTCGATTAAGGCTAGTCATCAATCAGATACGTATAAAAATACGTGGTATCTGGCATATAGTAGCAGCATGAATTTAGGTATTGAGCATTGGAAGTTTGGAATTTGGGTTAGAAGATTTTGTATTTAAAATAAAAATTGCACCATCTTGCACTTAAAGCGGATGGTGGGGGAATGGATGATAGACCCGATCAAGATCCCATGGTTCCGTCGTCCCGAGCCATCGTGGTCCCTGGTCTACTTAGTCAGAGGAGGTAGTCGACCCAACCTGACAGAAGGATCCTTGTCGGTAGCCATGGGTTGCTTCGTCCAAGGGAACCTTGTAGACCGAGGTTGAATGTTTGTCTAAGGGGACAAATTTGAATCCACCTTAGCTAACAGAGGGCTTTGTGCCCTATCGATCATATCCTATTGATTCATATCTCAAGGATTTAACGCCACTAAGGAGCGTATTGGCTCT